>NC_141042.1:39265000-39470000 GCF_052040795.2 Danio rerio
ATGTAAACAGTGTTTTGTAGTTTTTTTTTTTTTTGTGTATTTGTAGTTTTAATGGTATTTGTAATGGAAACCTTTAGAGCAGGGGTTTTCAAAGTGTGAGGCGCGCCTCCCCTGGGGGGCACCAGAGCATGTCAGGGGAGGCGCGTGAAAAAATATAATATAATAAAAATATAATTATTAAGTTTAATTATTATATGTATTTTTTATTATATTTAAACGTTTTAATTAAACAAAGCAAAAAAATAATACGTCAAATATAAGAAAACCTTTTTACCCAGAAGGCCATAGCTGTGAATTCGCTTCTGTTTGGCAAGCCCGCCAATACAGATATATGCCTGCTAATACAATGGGTCGGTTTCTGAGACCCCCCAATTAAAAGCTGTAATGAAGTTCACGGACCTTTGGCCGCCGGGAAGAAAGAGGCGGAGAACCGACGCAGTTTTAAAATGATTTATTAATAACAGTGACGGCAGCCTCCGTGTCTAAACCAAAACAAACGGACGGCAGCTCCTCACGGAGACTGCCGTCAAACTGAAAGCAAAAGTAAAATATGTCCGGCCCGGTGCACTCTCGGCTTCCTCTGTCCTCGTTCCTCCTTTTATGATCCAGAGCTCCTTCCGTAGGATCCGAGGCAGGTGCGCACCGCAGGTGTATCCACTTACGCGGTGGACTCACTCCGTTCCCACGGCTCTCGGCCACGCCCCCTCGCCACAAAAGCCTTCAAGTTCAGGGCTTAAACCCAAAAGATGACGATATGATGATCAGTATTTGAGTTTAGGATTTACGTGGACAGGACCAGCTGATGAACCACGACCTTTATGTGTGGTTTGTCAAAATATTTTGGCTAATGACAGCATGAGACCCGCAAAACTTCGACTGTTTTGACTGGGATGGACAGTTCTTGGATCTGTTCTATTCATATTGAACCATCATCCTAGTTTTAAAAACGTTATATTAAAATACTTGTTATTACTCTGTAAATAATTGCACTTTCATGCAAATGATGATAAAAGTGAGTTAACAGTCTGACATCTGTCTGTGTCTTTATATATACTGTATGTGTGCGTGCGTGCGTGCGTGTTTGGGAGGAGGGGGGCGCCAATGGATAAGTTGTGTCAAAAGGGAGGCCCACTGTCTTAGACTTTGAAAAACCCTGCTTTAGAGTGTATTCTATTTTCTTTTCTTTCAGCAAGGCTTCGGTCTTTCTGTATACAGTATGCACACCTCCTTCAGTCAAAGTGGATTTCAACCATGAAAGCAAACTTTTAAGCCTGGTTTAACTCAAAAGGGAATCTGATCTCAGAGATATCGACTTCCCCGTTGGTTGTCAGCAAAACTGAGAACCCATTTTTGTGGTGTAAGTGGCCGTTGCAAGAAATGCATGTCTGAGAGAGACTTTGTGCTCCTGCACACCTGATCATTTAAGACACACATTCACTTTGAATGCTGAGTGACTGTCTGACATATTAGGCTCAATGCTTTCTGTGTTAGGATATGAGACGGCAAGGCCCACCAGGCTGACTGTCATGTTATATTATAATTGTGACTCCCTGCTGGGCGTCCAATTGACCTCCACTTTCAAACTTGGAATAACACAAATATCATGACTGACAAAATGATTACGCGTTTAATTTTTCACGCCAGCAACCAGTAACGACATTCATACAAGTTGACTCCATCGAAGGTTTATACAAAGGATGGACTACTTTAATAATCTATTCTTGGTTATTTGTAATCTCAAGATGTTAAAGGCAAATTCAGAGATAGATTCCTGATGTCCACACTGACACCCCATTCGCAAGGGGCATCAGCATCAACGCTTCCCTTTCACTTTAAATGGGTGGCCTCAAGCGTTGCCGAACTTAATTGTGGGTCCATCGGTGCTGCTTCAGTGCCGTTGCTCGTTGCAAAAGTCACAAATTTCTCAGCTTTTCAAGCGACAATTCGCAATATCGCAATATCCCGCTGATTATGCGCAAACAAAATGGCGACGGTTGGCCGCGCCTACTTGTGGCTTCTTCTGCGCTCTTCAGAAACCTATGGGTGACGTCACGGATGCTACGTCCATATATTTTACAGGCTATGGTGCACACTTGGTACTTCGATCCAACATTGCCTCTGTGCAATTTCGTTACTTAGACTCACGGAACAAATTATTCAAAAATTGGCTTCACATCCAGCTGCACAACTGCTGCTTGATATGCAGTCAACATACTGCACAATAAGCATTAGCACACGTTAAGATTCACGAAGCCTTCTCTCTCCTACTGCGATGCATGCGAAAGAACTATGTGAACAGACTAAACCATTCAGACTGAGCATGTGTGGTGAACTTAACAAGTTGAATATTAGCTTTCAGAAACTATAATCCGAGGCTGGGAAAGCATAAATCATAGTTAGCCAATTCAGCTATCGGCAGCTCTGACAAAACAATGAGAGCGACAGAAACGGAGGAGCAAAGCCATGGAAATGACAAGGCTAATTTCACCCACAACTGATTGTCAAATGAGGAAGGCACCTGCACAAAGCAAAAAATAAATTAGTGCAATTCCCAGGCACTTGAGAGGCAATGTGAGGTGTTCAAGCATGAGACAGTTTCACGCTAAAGGCCTTTCCAGTCCAGCAAAGACATGCTGTGAGCCAGGAGAAAGAGAGAGACGAGCGGCATTAATAATCTGCCGACAACACACAGAGAGAAGTGTTCGAGTAATTGTCTGAGAAGCACCGCCTAAATAAAAGCCAAGTCTGTAAATGCTGTGAAAGTGGTTTGTTTCGACTTATTATTTACAGTGGAGATCAAATTTAGAACTGCATACATGTTGAGGACCACTGTTTAGCGCTATTTTATGTTCATAACAGGAGTAAAATAGCTTTTTTACTATAACAGTATAAAAACCTAAAAAGCACAGTATGTAAAATTGAATATTGACAGTGCGTTTGAGAAGGGTATATATACAACCCAGGCTCATTATTGATATGTACCCCCATATGCATTTCTGGAGAGCACAAAATAAGTCGTAGGATGTACGTTTTTTTTTTTTTTTTTTACAAATCAACCAGACGCTGCTGTGTATGCTTTTTGAGGTCTCAAATTTCTCTCTCCAGTGCCATTCATGCCTGCTGTTCTCGCATAAATCCACCAGAGGTCGCAGTTGACTGACCAACTAACTGACCAACTGACTAATCCCTTCCCCCCATCCACCCACTTACCTAAACCCAACTTTGTAAATTGCACTGAATTTGATAATTTGCCCCTGTACTCTGTTTATTATTATCTTATTTTATGATTTTTTAAATTATTATTAATAACTTGTTTATTATTGTACTTGATGTCATGCATTGTTAAAACCCAATAAAAAATAAATTAATTAAAAAAAGCTTTCCATAATCATGTCTCATTATCTTATCTTATCTTACCTTATCTTATATTATATTATATTTAAACATTATATTATATTTAAACATTATATTATATTATGATATATTATATTATATTTAAACATTATATTATATTATATTTAAACATTATATTATATTATATTTAAACATTATATTAAATTTAAACATATTATATTATATTATATTTAAACATTATATTATATTATATTATATTAAAACATTATATTATATTATATTTAAACATTATATTATATTATATTATATTAAATTATATTATATTATATTATATTATATTAAAACATTATATTATATTTAAACATATTATATTATATTATATTTAAACATTATTTTATATTATATTATATTAAATTATATTATATTATATTTAAACATTATATTATATTATTTTATATTATATTTAAACATTATATTATATTATATTTAAACATTATATCATATTATATTATATTATATTATATTATATTATATTATATTATATTATATTATGTTATATTATATTATATTATATTATATTATATTATATTATATTATATTATATTAAAACATTATATCCAAATGCACAATGAATAGCTTCTTATTAACATATTGCTTTGCGTGATGACCTTATTGTGTAATCGCAACTTAAAACTTCCTCTTTATCTAGAATACAAAATAATTCATGTTTTCTCAAATTGATATATTTTTGAAATATAACACTAATAATGAACAGTTCCATTATTTTAAACAATCCCAGCTTGCATACTTACTCTTTTTATTCATTCATTTTCGTGTTGGCTTAGTCCCTTTATTAATCCGGGGTCGCCACAGCGGAATGAACCGCCAAATTATCCAGCACATTTTTACGCAGCGGATGCCCTTCCAGCCGCAACCCATCTCTGGGAAACTTTTACACACACACATTCATACACACACTCATACACTACGGAAAATTTAACTTCCCCAATGTACCTGCACCGCATGTCTTTGGACTGTGGGGGAAACAGGAGCACCCGGAGGAAACCCACGCCAAGGCAGGGAGAACATGCAAATTCCACACAGAAACGCCAACTGAGCTGAGGATCGAACCAGCGACCCAGCGACCTTGTTGCTGTGAGGCGACAGCACTACCTACCGCTCCACTGCATCGCCTTCTTACTCTTTTTAACTTGTAAAATCAACACATTAACAATAAGTAGAGCACTATTGGAGTTTGTTGCTACCTAAATGACCAACAATTATGCATGTTAACAAATATCAGTAAATTAACAGTTATGAAAAACAATCTGAGCTAGCGATTTACTCGACTGAGTGAAGCCTGCAGCCGCAGCCCTTTTGAGTCACTTTTTAAAAGTTGCTAAAAGTAGCCTAATAAATGTAAAAAAATGGCTAAATGTGTTGCTAGGTGCTTTAGCAAAATTGCTAAGTTGGCAACACTGGTGGCCCTCTAGAAATGTGGTTGAGAAACACTGCTCTATACAATCAGAAAGCATTAAGTGAGAGGTGTAAACACGCCCTATGAGGCAGACAAACAAATTTGACCAAAGAATGACTAAACCGCATATAAAAACCCTGCTGAAAAATCCAGCTTAAACCAGCCCTGGATGGTTGGCTGGTTTTAGCTGGACAGGCTGGGAGATGACAAGCTAAAACCAGCCTAGCCAGGCTGGGAGCCCAGCTAAAACCAGCTATGTCCAGCCTAAACCAGGATGGTCAAGCTTGTTTTAGAAGGTTTTAGCTGGTCACTTTCCAGCCTGACCAGCTAAGACCAGGCTGGAAATGGCTTGAAACCTGCCTGGAAGTGGCCAAAAACCCTCTAAAACCAGGCTGGTCGTCCAGCTACAACCAGCTAACCACCCTAGGCTGGTTTAAGCTGGATTTTTCAGCAGGGAAGTTGGTAATTAGCAAAGTTTTTAAAGCAATACATGTATAACATTGACTGAATCCGCACAAAAACATACAACAATGCTTGCTTCAGTTTTGCCACCGCTCATAATTCCCAACCACATCCTGCAGAATTTTCTAGATCCACCTATAATTTGTTCTCCCATTTTGATCTGTAGTTCCATTGATTTTTTTCAGTAATACGTGGCTCAACTTACCCCACCGTCTTCTAATTTGTACCTAAAGCCCTTCTAAAGCCATCAAATTACACAACCAGTGCGGCGGTAAGACCAGCAAACGACTCTTTAATCTAGTTCGCCAGCAGGGTACGAATCAATACCACTGGTTTCATTTGTAATTCTCAAGCCAACAGCAATCTGTTATCATATACCCCAATACATTAACTCAGAAATTAAGATTCAGAATAACCTTCTATCCCTAGTTACAGCCTGCCAAGGTATTCCCTCCAGAGGCAAACTTGAATTTAGTAATTGTAAACAGATTAGCATTCGGCTACAAGGATACCACCTATTAGCTGCACACATATTTGCTTTGGCTTGACTCGCGTGTCAAGGGAAACCTTAAGTTGTTCATTCTCTCCTGCATGTGTCCTCCTGCCAACGCGCTGGTAATGAACCCGCTGCCCTGCGCAGATAATTAGCCGCTACCTGTGGAGCTGCTAATGAAGCTGCTAAGTGAGATGAGAGATTAACAGATTGAGAACAGGCCGAGAAATTAGCGATGATGCTAAATTCAACAAATAAACCTGTGAAGTTTGCGCGTTGCTACTGATTGAGCATAACAAACAAATAAACTACCTGCTGAAAGGACTAGTTAGCGCAAAAACAGGCCTAAATGGTGAACACAGCTTCTCCGCAGCTGCCATTTAGCTTGCTGTAATTAAAATGCATTTTGGGAAAACCAGGTCAACATTTTGAGGCCAGTAGGTTGGGAGCCTGACAGCTGTTCGGTTCAGTTAAATGAATTCACAGCATGTTAGCTGTGTGTATTAGAGACTCATATGGCAGAGCCAAAATGCTACTGCTGCGCTACCAATTTAATGGCGCATAGGGGTTTCAGCAGAGTCTGTGTATCAAAAAACTGCTCAGAATCAAAGAGAAACCAGTATAATCAGTGACACTGTAACAATGGGGGTATGAAACGGTTCCACAGCCACAGATTATATTTGTGTTACTTCTGACAACAGTGCGCTCATAATGTCCCTGCTGAAAAATCCAGCTTAAACCAACCTAGGCTGGTTGGCTGGTTTTAGCTGGTTGACCAGCCTGGTTTTAGAGGGGTTTTGGCCATTTCCAGGCTGGTTTCCAGTAATTTCCAGCCTGGTCTTAGCTGGTCAGGCTGGAAAATGACCAGCCAAATCCAGCTAAAACCAGCTTGACCAGCCTGGTTTAAGCTGAATATAGCTGGTTTTGGCTGGACTCCCAGCTTGGCTAGGCTGGTCAAGCTGGCCATCTCCCAGCCTGACCAGCTAAGACCAGGCTGGAAATGGCTGGAAACCAGCCTGGAAATGGCCAAAACCCCTCTAAAACCAGCCTGGTCGACCAGCTAAAACCAGCCAACCAGCCTAGGCTGGATTAAGCTGGATTTTTCAGCAAGGGTTACTTTTAACTTTGGCTCTAGATCAACATTTTCTAATAGCTACTGGCAGCAGTACCTGCTTTTTAGGAGAAGTAGGATCTGGGAATGATGTTAGTTATAGGAACTAGTTTCAAGCGACTAAATGACGTTCAGAACAATCGCACAATAGCAACCAGTGACAGTAATGTACACTTTTTCTAACCAGCCAATCACATCCCTGCTGAAAAATCCAGCTTAAACCAGCCTAGGCTGGTTTTAACTGGTCAACCAGGCTGGTTTTAGAGGGGTTTTGGCCACTTCCAGGCTGGTTTCCAGCCATTTCCAGCCTGGTCTTAGCTGGTCAGGCTGGGAGATGACCAGCTAAAACCAGCTTGATCAGCCTAGCCAAGCTGGGAGTCCAGCCAAAACCAGCTATATCCAGCTTAAACCAGGCTGGTCAAGCTGGATTTGGCTGGTCATTTTCCAGCATGACCAGCTAAGACCAGGCTGGAAAAGGCCATTTCCAGGCTGGTTTCCAGCCATTTCCAGCCTGGTCTTAGCTGGTCAGGCAGGAAAATGACCAGCTAAATCCAGCTAAACCAGTTTGACCAGCCTGGTTTAAGCTGGACATAGCTGGTTTTGGCTGGGCTCCCAGCCTGGCTAGGCTGGTCAAGCTGGTTTTAGCTGGTCATCTCCCAGCCTGACCAGCTAAGACCAGGCTGGAAATGGCTGGAAACCAGCCTGGAAATGGCCAAAACCCCTCTAAAACCAGCCTGGTCGACCAGCTAAAACCAGCCAACCAGCTTAGGCTGGTTTAAGCAGTTTTTTTCAGTAGGGATTGCAGAGCAAGTACAAACTTAAGCAGCACATAAATACAGTAATTTAATTTTTTTTAATGCGAAAACCGACTCGCACTGGTGCTATTACATATAACTGCCTCGTTTTGTAAAAACTGGTGTCATCTAAAAAATCGTTAACATCTTGAAATTGTAAATGAGGCGATATCAGTAATGAGGCTTGAATGTTGTCTTGCAGGTCTGCTGTGTACATTGAAGACAACAGTGATGGGTAAAACGTACCCTGCTATGGTTCTAGTGTCTGCTGGTCGACTGGTTTAGATGGCTTTGAATGTCTCGGACCACATCTTGCCCCCTTGTTAAGCTGGACAAGAAGAGTTTCTGAGGCTCCTCTGCTGGCCTCCAGACCTCTGTAGGACACAAGGGGATTAGGCCTAAGTGCAGCTCCACCTCTGGACCACGTCTGCTGGGGTTTGTTGATCCTCTGATTAACATGTCACTCAGCCCCCAGTGTTCAAACCAGACTTTATGGCTCCTCAAGAGAAAAGCCCTTTTATGAATGGCTTAAGACTTTTGCGAGAGGTGCACAATGTTTTCGTACCTTCAGGTTGCTTGCAGGAACTTCTCATTTAATCTGGAATGTGCCATCACAGTGCGTCCAGGGCTGGAGGTGGAGCTTTACTGAGCTTTATGAAATCATCACCAAGTGGAAGCATTGATTAGGACGCATGTATGTTGCATCTTTTTAATATTAATGAGCTACGCTTTTACTATTCTGAGATGTTGGGGGAAAAAAGGGATATTTTGTCCAAAATAAATAGATAATTTATTCTCCCTTCTCCCTTCACAGACCTGTTTGAGATTCTTTCTTCTGTTGAAGACTAAAGATGGTTTCTTGAAGAATGGTGTAAACCTGCAGCCACTGACTTCCATAGTGTTTGCTTTTCCTACAATGTAAGTCAGTGCTTCCATCTTTAAAATATCATCTTCAGTTTTTTAAAAGAATATAGAAACTCATCAAGGTTTGGAAACGCTTGAAAATGAGTGAATAGTGAGTAAATTTCAATGTTTATGTACTACCCCTTTAACTAAATTGGCTAAATGGTTGTGGGAGTGTTTGATAACTTACTTTTCTCCCATACACAGGCAAAAGAGTAATTTATTTTCTTTTCAGCTTAGTCCCTTTATTAATCTGGGGTCGCCACAGCGGAATGAACCACCAACTTATCCAGCTCATGCTTTACGCAGCAGATGCCCTTCCAGCTGCAACCCATCTCTGGGAAACATTCATACAGACTCATTCGCACCCATACACTACGGACAATTTAGCTTACCCAATTCACCTGCACCGCATGTCTTTTGGCTGTGGGGGAAACCTACGTGAACGCAGAGAACATGCAAACTCCACACAGAAACACCAACTGACTCAGCTTAGGCTCAAACCAGTGACCTTTTTGCTGTGAGGCGACAGCACTACCTACTGCGCCTACTACACCGCTCATATTAAAGATGTAATTAAACACAGGTATTTAATCAATCATAAGTACAATGTGAATACACATATTTACACAATAAGTACATCAGTGTTTCCTCTAGGATTTTTTTCCTGCTGTGGCGGCAAACTCTGTTGGGCATTTTACACATGTGGCGTTATTTCATTGACACATGTCATGATTAATAAATGGACTGAGCCGAAAAGAAAATGAATGAATGAATGAATGATTGTATGAGTGTGTGTGTGAATGAGTGTGAATGGGTGTTTCTTAGTACTGGGTTGCAGCTGGAAGGGCATCCACTGTGTAAAACATATGCTGGAATAGTTGGCGGTTCATTCTGCTGTGGTGAGCCCTGATTAATAAATGGACTGAACCGAAAAGAAAATGAATGAATGAATGTATGAGTGTGTTTGAATGAGTGTGTATGGGTGTTTTCCAGTGCTGGGTTGCGGACAGAAGGGCATCCGCTGTGTAAAAAATATGCCAGAATAGTTGGCGGTTCATTCTGCTGTGGCGACCCCAGATAATAAAGGGACTAAGCCGAAAAGAAAATGAATGAATGATTGTATGAGTGTGTGTGAATGAGTGTGTATGGGTGTTTCTAAGTACTGGGTTGCAGCTGAAAGAGCATCCACTGTGTAAAACATATGCTGGAATAGTTGGCGGTTCATTCTGCTGTGGTAAGCCCTGATTAATAAACGGACTGAGCCGAAAAGAAAATGAATGAATGAATGAATGAATGAATGAATGATTGTATGAGTGTGTGTGAATGAGTGTGTATGGGTGTTTCTTAGTACTGGGTTGCAGCTGAAAGAACATCCACTGTGTAAAACATATGCTGGAATAGTTGGCGGTTCATTCTGCTGTGGTGAGCCCTGATTAATAAACGGACTGAGCCGAAAAGAAAATGAATGAATGAATGATTGTATGAGTGTGTGTAAATGAGTGAGAATGGGTGTTTCTTAGTACTGGGTTGCAGCTGGAAGGGCATCCACTGTGTAAAACATATGCTGGAATAGTTGGTGGTTCATTCTGCTGTGGTGAGCCCTGATTAATAAACGGACTGAGCCGAAAAGAAAATGAATGAATGAATGTATGAGTGTGTGTGTGAATGAGTGTGTATGGGTGTTTTCCAGTGCTGGGTTGCGGACAGAAGGGCATCCGCTGTTTAAAAAAAAATGCCAGAATAGTTGGTGGTTCATTCCACTGTGGCAACCCAGACAAATAATGGACTAAGCTGAATGTATGAATGATTTGTACGCATTTTTCAACAGTATGTGATGCTTTTACTGTTACTGTTCTTCCACACACTTCCTCACTTTCCAATTCCGCATCATTTGTAAAGCTGTACGTTAAGCTAAATATGCAATATGCTTTTGTTTCCCAATAAAAAGCTAAAAAGGCGAGAAGTTGTTCATAAACGCTGAGGCGACACGTCCCAGAGGAACACATTATTTGTACTGTCTGCACAATGCTATCATTCATCTTGCGTTGAGTCTCTGCTATGTTTCAAACAAACACTGATCTATTATTTATACAGTTCAATGGGACTGTTTCTCCTTCGTGTATGGTACACAAATTCGCCTCTTTGTAATGCGAATTGGAGGTTTTAAATAAATCATGAAGTTCGGTATAGAGTAAAAAAGCAGTTCTAGTCTAGTGAACATATCTTCTACAAGCTGACATGTTCACTTCCTCTTCAAAGAGTAGACGAGCTAGTTAAGTCAATCGTATAACGTAACCAGGTCACATTTCAGCTCAAGAGGAAATAATAGAAGAAGTTTCTTGACTCTGTGTTGACAAAAAACAAAACGCCACACCATCTGTCATGATTCTGCAACTTCGGTCTTCTTAATTCTTGTTTTGCTGGCAGAGTCTGGACACTAGTCCTGTCTTGTCTAGTATGTTGTGCTTGGCTTGCGTTTTCTTGAGTCGAGCGCTCATATTCCTCGTCATTATGTCCTTGTCATCAGCTGCGCCTGGGTCATGCGCGTTCTCGCTTGCTGTAGGCGCGCAAGCTTCGGGTGTGCTTGGGATGCGCGATCTTGTCCTGGTGAGTTTGTTGTATTATTTGACATGGTGTTCTCTCATTGGCAGCTTGATCTAGTCCTGTCTATTGTCTAGTCCCACCCTGTTTGTTAACTTGTTAACAGTTCACCTGTTTGTTTGTTTGTTTGTTTGTTAATTCTTTCTCATTATAGTCTCCTCTTGTCTGCTTTTCTGTGCCAGTTTGTCACACGTTGCCTTTCCAGTCTCTTGTCATGTCCAGTCCTGCCCTGCAGAAAAATCCAGCTTAAACCAGCCTAGGCTGGTTGGCTGGTTTTAGTTGGTCGACCAGGCTGGTTTTAGAGGGGTTTTGGCCATTTCCAGGCTGGTTTCCAGCCATTTCCAGGCTGGAAAATGACCAGCTAAAACCAGCTTGACCATCCTGGTTTAAGCTGGACATAGCTGGTTTAAGCTGGGCTTTCAGCCTGGCTAGGCTGGTTTTTGCTGTTCATCTCCCAGCCTGACCAGCTAAGACCAGGCTGGAAATGGCTTCTTATGCAAAAATTACTTTTATAAGGGGTTTAAACACAGTTTTGTGGCAGCAGTGTGTAAATATAACCAGCTTATAATGGTAAAAAAAAAGAAAGTGATTTCTTTATGTAATCCCACTTGATAAATACAGTCTGCAGAAATCTGGCTACAGATTTACATTATACTGAAAAATATGTTATTTTGTGTTTAATGAGTTAAAGGGCGTGTGAATGATGGCATCATTTTCATGTTTTGTCAGTGAACTGTCTCTTTAAGACATCTGAAATATTATGTTTAGACAACTATATCGGAAACATGCACGCCGCATGTGAGTGCACGGTAAGTGTTTTCATTTATCGTCGCTTGTGTTCTGTTTGTGTTGAGTTTAGCACATGGTTCATGTATACATGCGCTGTGTGCATTGCTGTTGTTTCGTGTGAAAACGCAGTTTATGAGTTCTCTCATTGGCAGCTTGATCTAGTCCTGCCTATTGTCTAGACCCACCCTGTTTGTTAACTCGTTATCCGTTCACTAAGTTCACCTGTTTGTTTGTTTGTTTGTTAATTCTTTCTCATTATAGTCTCCTCTTGTCTGCTTTTCTGTGCCAGTTTGTCACACGTTGCCTTTCCAGTGTCTTGTCATGTCCAGTCCTGCCCTGCAGAAAAATCCAGCTTAAACCAGCCTAGGCTGGTTGGCTGGTTTTAGCTGGTTGACCAGCCTGGTTTTAGAGGGGTTTTGGCCATTTCCAGGCTGGTTTCCAACCATTTCCAGCCTGATCTTAGCTGGTCAGGCTGGAAAATGACCAGCTAAAACCAGCTTGACCATCCTGGTTTAAGCTGGACACAGCTGGTTTTGACTGGGCTTTCAGCCTGGCAAGGCTGGTTTTAGCTGTTCATCTCCCAGCCTGACCAGCTAAGACCAGGCTGGAAATGGCTTCTTATGCAAAAATTACTTTTATAAGGGGTTTAAACACAGTTTTGTGGCAGCAGTGTGTGAATATAACCAGCTTATAATGGTAAAAAAAAGAAAGTGATTTCTTTATGTAATCCCACTTGATAAATACAGTCTGCAGAAATCTGGCTACAGATTTACATTATACTGAAAAATATGTTATTTTGTGTTTAATGAGTTAAAGGGTGTGTGAATGATGGCATCATTTTCATGTTTTGTCAGTGAAATGTCTCTTTAAGACATCTGAAATATTATCTTTAGACAACTATATCGGAAACATGCACGCCGCATGTGAGTGCACGGTAAGTGTTTTCATTTATCGTGCGCTTGTGTTCTGTTTGTGTTGAGTTTAGCACATGGTTCATGTATACATGCGCTGTGTGCATTGCTGCTGTTTCATTTGAACACGCAGTTTATGAGTTCTCTCATTGGCAGCTTGATCTAGTCCTGCCTATTGTCTAGACCCACCCTGTTTGTTAACTCGTTATCCGTTCACTAAGTTCACCTGTTTGTTTGTTTGTTTGTTAATTCTTTCTCTTTATAGTCTCCTCTTGTCTGCTTTTCTGTGCCAGTTTGTCACACGTTCCCTTTCCAGTGTCTTGTCATGTCCAGTCCTGCCCTGCGGAAAAATCCAGCTTAAACCAGCCTAGGCTGGTTGGCTGGTTTTAGCTGGTTGACCAGCCTGGTTTTAGAGGGGTTTTGGCCATTTCCAGGCTGGTTTCCAGCCATTTCCAGCCTGATATTAGCTGGTCAGGCTGGAAAATGACCAGCTAAAACCAGCTTGACCATCCTGGTTTAAGCTGGACATATCTGGTTTTGGCTGGGCTTTCAGCCTGGCTAGGCTGGTTTTTGCTGTTCATCTCCCAGCCTGACCAGCTAAGACCAGGCTGGAAATGGCTTCTTATGCCAAAATTACTTTTATAAGGGTTTAAACACAGTTTTGCGGCAGCACTGTGTAAATATAACCAGCTTATAATGGTAAAAAAAGAAAGTGATATCTTTATATAATCCCACTTGATAAATACCGTCTGCAGAAACACTTTGATTGACATTCTCTGTCTGTATGTGTCATCAAAGAGGAAAAGCCCCGCCCACTAGTGACATTCTCCACCACAGATAAGATTGTATCTGAATTTGGTATTTCTAATTCAAGTCTTTTGTAACGTATCAAATCGATTGATCGTATTTTTGTCAAATGCCCACGTTAAAGTGTTTTGGTTTGATTTATCAGGGTTTTTTTTAAATATAGTTTGGCTTTGATTTTTTTTCCATGTGTGATAGAATTTGTTATTTTCCTCATGACACACATAGCATTTTATGAATTTATAGTCAATTTATTTATTTTAATGGGTAAATATTATATTCATAAATGTAAATTTTCTTATCATAACCTAATTTGGGGACGACGCAGTGGCGCAGTGGGTAGCACGTTCGCCTCACAGCAAGAAGGTCGCTGGTTCAATCCTCGGCTCAGTTGGCGTTTGTGTGTGGAGTTTGCATGTTCTCCCTGCCCTCGCATGGGTTTCCTCCGGGGGCTCCGGTTTCCCCAACAGTCCAAAGACATGCGGTACAGGTGAATTGGGTAAGCTAAATTGTCCGTAGTGTGTGTGTGTGTGAATGTGAATGTGTAGGTGAGGCCAATTTTTTTAAGGGTAAACCTTTTCCATCTTTTAAAGATCTTGAGAGTTTTACATGCTGCTGTTTTACCACGGTTGAACTACTGTATATTGGTCTACGAACAAACAAGGTCTAACGTCATTTTGCATCGATCTGTTGTTGACTTACTATGAAGCAGTTATCATCCAATAATCCACTTCACATGTTCTCCTAATGAAATCAATGGCCTTTTTTGCTCAGTACGGTGCAGATAGTAGGCCCTGGACTTTCAGCACTATTAAACCTTTTAAAGTTGATCACGGTTTGATGGTTTTCTTTTTTTTTTTTCTCCAGCTTTTGATAAAACGGGCACGGACACATAAAAATGCTGATTCATTTTTGTTCATGTTAATGAAAGAAGCTCTGCACCAAAGCTCTTTGTAATTGCACTGCAGCTTTGTCAAATGCCTTTAAAAAATAATTGTTATTTAAATCGTGACTGAAGAGTTTGTCTGTACTATACAACACTGACCTTTGTGTTTTATGTGTGCACTTTATCGCAAACATTTCAAAGCCTGTGGAAAGGAAAGAACAACACACAATGTGGTCTGGGGAAAGATATGTGCTGTTGAAATTATTATTCACTGTAAAAACATATTGGTGTCTTACATTTTTTACATGTTTTAATCTCAACTTACATTAATCAAACTGACTAAAACTATTAAGTTAAGCTTAGCATAACTCAGAGCATTTAGTTGAAATCTAACTTATTAAAATTACCCTGCTGAAAAATCCAGCTTAAACCAGCCTAGGCTGAGGGGTTTTGGCCACTTCCAGACTGGTTTCCAGCCATTTCCAGCCTGGTCTTAGCTGGTCAGGCTGGAAAATTACCAGCCAAATCCAGCTAAAACCAGCTTGAACAGCCTGGTTTAAGCTGGATATAGCTGGTTTTGTCTTGACTCCCAGCTTGGCTAGGCTGGTCAAGCTGGTTTTAGCTGGTCATCTCCCAGCCTGACCAGCTAAGACCAGGCTGGAAATGGCTGGGAACCAGCCTGGAAGTGGCCAAAATCCCTCTAAAACCAGCCTGGTCGACCAGCTAAAACCATTCTAGGCTGGTTTAAGTTGGATTTTTCAGCAGGTAATTAAAGTTATATAAAAACATTTGACTTTTTAAATACATTTTAACAGTGTAGAAAATATATGTGATGCTTAACTTTTAATAAAATAAAAAATATATAATGTTTTATTTGATGTCACTTAAATGGATGTGCACAAATATAGGATTGAAAAATTGAAAGTAGAAATGTTCTTGTGACGAAACCAATGAAATTGATGTAAAGAAAATAACACCTAGCTAACTAAATAAATAAGTAAATAATAAATTATTTAATGGTTCTAGTCCACCCTGCTGATAAATCCAGCTTAAACCAGCCTGGGTTGGTTGGCTGGTTTTAGCTGGTCGACCAGCCTGGTTTTAGAGGGGTTTTGGCCATTTCCATTTAGGTTTCCAGCCATTTCCAGCCTGGTCTTAGCTGGTCAGGCTGGAAAATGACCGGCTAAAACTATCTAAAACCAGCTTAACCAGCCTGGTTTAAGCTGGACATAGCTGGTTTTGCCTGGGCTTCCAGCCTGCTAGGCTGGTCAAGCTGGTTTTAGCTGGTCATTATTATTCTCTGAGAAGCACATTAGCTTAGGCTGGTTTTAGCTAGTTGACCAGCCTGGTTTTAGAGGAGTTTTGGACATTTCCAGCCTGGTCATAGCTGGTCAGTCTGGAAAATGACCAGCTAAAACCATCTAAAACCAGCTTGACCAGCCTGGTTTAAGCTCAACATAGCTGGTTTTGCCTGGGCTTCCAGCCTGGCTAGGCTGGTCAGGCTGGTTTTAGCTGGTCATTATTATTCTCTGAGAAGCACATTAGCTTAGGCTGGTTTTAGCTAGTTGACCAGCCTGGTTTTAGAGGAGTTTTGGACATTTCCAGCCTGGTTATAGCTGGTCAGTCTGGAAAATGACCAGCTAAAACCAGCTTGACCAGCCTGGTTTAACCTGGACATAGCTGGTTTTAGCTGGTCATTTCCCAGCATGACCAGCTAAGACCAGGCTGAAAATAGCTGGACAAGCCTGAAATGGCCAAAACCCCTCTAAAACCAGGCTGGTCAACCAGCTAAAACCAGCCTAAGCTAATGTGCTTCTCAGAGAAACCCCAATACTTCAACAAATATGTGAAAACTCCTTCTCAAACATACAAAGAAGCTCTCAAGACTCGTTATTGCATCCAAACTGATGTTAAATTAGCTTGAAAAGTTAGCTTCACTAGTCAAAAAAAATTTAACTGCAACAAAAGTCAACAACAGGCTTGTTTTGAGAACTCATTTAGCAGTGAATATAAAGCTAAGCTAATGTGCTAGTAAATTTAAAGTGTTATTGCATCATAACTGATGTAAAATTTGCGTGAAAAACTATCTTTACAAGTCAAAACAAACACACATTTAACCGCAACAAAAGTCACCAATGCTTGTTTTAAGAGCTTGTGTAGCAGCAAATGTACAGCAAAGCTAATGTGCTAGAAACGCATTACTTCAATAAATATGTGAAAACTCCTTGACAAACACACAGAGAAGCTCTCCAGTCACCTTGTGCTGGCGGTTTGTGTACATTAGAGGTAAATCACTAATCTGTGTTGATCCAGGGTGAGAAGACAAGAGGGAAACAGCAAAGCTAAAGCTCATCAACAGAGTCCAGCGGATACATAAGAGATTCAACCAATAAAGGGAAGACAAAAAACAAGGCTATAAGTAAACAACTGTGCAAAGAAAGACAATAAACAGTGAGAGTGAGAGAGAGACTGTTTATTTCCATACTGCTGGGTCCAGACCAAACCAATCGCAAAGCTGGATCCAAATTAAATTTAGTATGAAATCAACAAGCGCCGTGTTGGAGCAGCTGTCAAGGTGACTTTGCAGAGGCTGTTATTGAGCCATTGTTGACACAAGTACTTTCTGTGAAGAAAAAAAATACTCGCTCGCTGGCCGCCGACCAAGATATACAGCAGCCAATTAAGCTAAAATCGAAAACATGGAAGCCAAACGATAGATGAGGACTTTTATTCTGCAAATTTTCACCCAGTTTGAAATGCAGAAATATGATGCTTACATATTTCATTTCACTGCTGGACACAATCTACAAGAAGATAAATCGAGCTGAATGATGATGATGGGCTTTTTTGCTATGGGAGTATCTCCTATGGTTGGCTTGGATACCCCTAGCAGCCGAGCAAGCTAGAATAAATTAAAATTAAAGAAAAAATTTAAATTTCTGAAAATCAAAAAAAAAAAAAAAAAGATTTGAAAAAAATATTGTTGAAATGTTATATATATATAATCATTGTTGAATCATTGTTGACACAAGTACTTTCCATGAAAAAAATTAACATCACCTTCTGGCCAAAATGTACTGTGGCATAATAATGTACATAGAAAAATTAAAAAAGTCAAACAAGAAGTCTTCCTTAAGTGAATTTCACTGAGTGTGATTAATACCGAAACTGCGCGACTCTTAGATTCCAGTGTAAACACACCCTGACGTATCGCCGGATTGAAGTGCAACACCAAATATCTGACGTGCCAGTTGAAGAGAAAGAAGATTTCGCTGACAGCTCGATGACAAGCTGCTTATTATCAGATAAGCAAAGTCGCCCGTCCGCCCGGGTAACTCTGATCCCACATATAGTCTCATGAAAGAAAGCTAAAGTCTTATGAAGGGGCCCTTTTAATACACGGGGCCAGAAGATCACAGCTGTTTTTCAGATGCAGTTCGACGTACGGAGTGATTTATACCATCGAGTGCATGTTTACAGTATCAGAAAGTAGTGCGGTTCTTTTGAAATATGTGTTAAAGTTTGAGAACGTCTGGTTTGAAACCGATGCAGCTGAACCATGGGGAGTAAAACCAAGCCAAACACGCCCAGGAAGAGGAGAGTTTCATGCTAGATTAGAGGACGGTGGGTTTGAAAACAATGTTTGATGTCATTTATTTCACCCATAGGTAATATTTATCCCATATGAATGCATTTTGCATATTCAAAGTTGCCGTGTCACGACATCGGTTAACCTAGTGAGGTCAAAAACACCTGGAAAACTGATCCATTTGTCTTAGTGGCAGTTGCTGGGTTGGCACATGCAACAAACAATCCTCTTTTATCTCAGGGGATTTTTTTTTTTTTTAATGCAGGGTGTTTAAATCATATTAAAATATGAAACAATCCCCTTTAAACAAGTTGTAAAATAAGCCTCTGATGTCTTTAGAGTGTGTATGTGAAGTTTCAACTCAAAATACCACACAAGTAATATTTCTTTAAAACTGCCCCTTTTAAGCTTTGATCCTAATTATTTCATTTTGGTGACTGTTGCTTTAAATTTAAACGAGGTTGTGCTCTTTTCAAAAAGGGCGGGGCTACAAATGCCTGTGTGACAGCATAGTGGCACATTCAAAAACAAGACTGACGTACTGTGCTAATGAGGGAGAGATGGTCATTAATGGGTGGGGCTTTCCCCTCTGATGACACGTACAAAAGGAGAATGTCAATCAAAGTGTTTCTGCAGACTGTTTTGACGTCTTTTAGGGCGGAGCTATCAGTCCTTTAGGTTGGAGCTATCATTTCTTTAGGGCGGAGCTATTAGTCCGTTGTGTGGGGCTATCAGTCCTTTAGGGTGGGGCTATCAGTCCTTTAGGTTGAAGCTATTAGACCTTTAGGGTGGGGCTATCAGTCCTTTAGGTTGAAGCTATTAGACCTTTAGGGTGGAGCTATTAGTCCTTTAGGGTGGTGCTATCAGTCATTTAGGATGGTACTATGGGCTATCAGTCCTTTGGGCGGGGCTGTCAGTGATTTAGGGTGGAGTTATCAGTCCTTTGGGTGAGGCTATCAGTCATTTAGGGTGGAGCTATTAGTCATTCAGGGTGGAGCTATCAGACTTTTTGGACGGAGCTATCAGTCATTTAAGGTGGAGCTATCAGTTCTTTAGGGTGAAGCTATTATTCCTTTAGGGTGGTGCTATCAGTCATTTAGGACGGTACTATGGGCTGTCAGTCCTTTAGGGCGGAGCTATTAGTCCTTTAGGGCGGAGCTATCAGTTCTTTGGCTGGGGCTATCAGTCATTTAAAGTGGAGCTTTCAGTAATTTAGGGTGGAGCTATCAGTCATTTAGGGTAGAGCTATCAGTTATTTAGGGTAGAGCTATCAGTGCTTTGGCTGGGGTTATCAGTCATTTAGGGTGGAGCTTTCAGTTATTTAGGGTAAAATTAACAGTTCTTTGGCTGGGACTACAGTCATTAAGGGTGGAGCTATCAGTCATTTAGGGTGGAGCTAACAGTCCTTCAGGTCACAGCTATTAGTCATTTAGGGTGTGGCTATCAGTCCTTTTGGACGGGGCTATCAGTCATTTATGGTGAAGCTAGTCTTTAGGGTGGGGCTATAAGTCCTTTAGGGTGGAGCTATCAGTCATTTAAGGCGGAACTATGGGCTATCTGTCCTTTAGGGTGGAGCTATCTGTCCTTTAGGGTGGTGCTATTAGTCATTTAAGATGGGACTATGGGCTTTCAGCCCTTTTGCTTGGAGCTATTTGTCATTTAGGGCGGAGCTATTAGTCCTTTAGGGCGGAGCTATCAGTCCTTTAGGGTGGAGCTATCAGTTATTTAGGGTGGAGCTATCAGTCCTTAGGGTGGGGCTATCAGTCATTTAGGGTGGAGCTATAAGTCCTTTAGGGCGGAGCTATCAGTTATTTAGGGTGGAACTATCAGTCCTTTAGGGCAGAGCTATCAGTTATTTAGGGTGGAGCCATTAGCCCTTTAGGGTGTGGCTATCAGTCCTTTAGGGCGGAGCTATCAGTTATTTAGGGTGGGGTTATCAGTCCTTTAGGGCGCAGCTATCAGTCCTTTAGGGCGGAGCTATCAGTCCTTTAGGGCAGAGCTATCAGTTATTTAGGGTGGAGCTATCAGTCCTTCAGGAAGGAGCTATCAGTCCTTTAGGGCGGAGCTATCAGTTATTTAGGGTGGGGCTATCAGTCCTTTAGGGCGGAGCTATCAGTCCTTTAGGGCAGAGCTATCAGTTATTTAGGGTGGAGCTATCAGTCCTTTAGGGTGGGGCTATCAGTCATTTAGGACAGGACTATGGGCTTTCAGTCCTTTACGGTAGAGCTATGAATGCATTTCTTTCATTTGTCCATTCATCAGTCTTCCTCCATTTTGTTAGCGATGCCTATCTTAAAATGATCCAAATGGTTCCCAAAGGATTAAACCGTTTCATTCGTTTCTGAAATGATGATCGTTTCAATTAAATGTTTGTCACAATATGATAAAGAAGGACAATGTTAACTTTTTTATGCTGATTTTAAAAAGCAAAATGGAATTTCTATAAAACACTATCATCACTACCTACTGGCCTAGCATGAAGATTTCAGCATTATTCATTTTCCTTCAGCTTAGCCTCTGATTTTTCAGGGGTCGCCACAGCGGAATGAAACGCCAACTTATCCAGCAGATGTTTTACACTGTGGACGCCCTTCCAGCTGCAACCCAGTACTGTCTTCGGATTGTGGGGGGGAAACCGGAGCATCTGGAGGAAACCCACATTAACAAGGGGAGAACATGCAAACTCCACACAGAAACACCAACTGGCCCAGTTGGGACTCAAACCGGCAATCTTGCTGTGAGGCCACAGTGCTAACCACTGCACCACCATGCTGCCCATTTTTTTGTCATTTAGCATTGAACTAATGGGAACAGGGATTGCTGTTGTCATGTAAATGTGTCTTGAATGTCAGGACAATGAAAGCATTGAGAAAGCACAGATATGGATTTACATCACATTACTTATGGAAAGAACAGAGCCGTTATGCGCAATATTCACACCGTGACAGAATCAACCGTAATACGTCTGTTCCCAATTAAGCAGAACTCCAACATCATACATCTCACTCAGCAACTAGAAACCAATATGTTTTCTGCCTATTACGAGAGAATACTGTAAAACTGCCATCTTTTGAGCTCCTTTAGGAAACAAAGAAAACGAGAAACGAGCTGCAGAAATGAGGAGCGAGGAGAAAAGGAAAGCAGAAAGTCTATAACAGGGCGAGTGTGAAAAATGAAAAGTAAACAGCCAGAAAAAAGCGACTGCATCTTGATGAGTTTCTGCTCAGACAACTGCCCTTCACATCCAGAGAAAAGAGCGACGGGGAAAGTAGGATAGTGGGAGGCACCACAAGGAATCAATTTTTATCTTCTCTTTTTTTTCCACCAACAAAAAGCAATTACGACACGGCACCGGCAAATTGGGCGACAGCCAGATCTCTCACCAGAGAGAAGGGGAGGAGAGATGAAGAACTAGACCCTTGATACGATGGAGAGGAGGACAAGGAGAACCACATGTAGGAGAAAACAATAGAGCCAGAGGAATGCAGAAACAGATCATCCAAACACACACCCTGAAAATACACCAACACAACGGCTAATCCACGCTGATCACTTCATTGAGGAGAACAGATACAAGGAATGTCTTATAGCACAACAAAAACTTAATATCCTTCAGCTTAATCCATGATTAATCTGGAATCTCCACAGTGGAATGAACCGCCAATTACTCTGGCATATGTTTTATGCAAAGGATGCCCTTCCAACTGCAACCCAGCACTGGGAAACCAGTAAAATATAGTAAGCGCTAGTAAAATATGTATAGTACACTCTCAGAAATAAAGGTACAAAATCTGTCACTGAGGTGGTATCTTTTCAAATGGTACACGGTTGTACTAAACAGGACATTAGTACCAATAAGGTTTAGTTTTGTACCTTTTAAGGGTGCTTTCACACCTTCCTTATTTAGCTAGATTGAATCACACTAGAGTTCGTTTTCCCTTTTGGTGCGGTTTGTTTAAGCAGGTGAGAATGCGGCAATCGTACTCAAGTGCGCACCAAAAGCGGACCAAATAAGCGTACCGATACCACCTCTTCAAACAGGTCTCGGTACGCTTTCAAACGAACCCTGAGCGGTTAAACAGTTCCAACCGTAAAAAGTACTGCGCCTTTTGGACTAATCTAGCTGCCGTAGGCTGATGCGCTGTGCATTATGGGATATGGAGGAAAAATATTTGTTGACAGCGCTTTACCAACAGAGAGAGGGTAAACATTACCTGATGAATAATTTGGTTATATTTCCACAAGATGAGCATGTCGCAGTTTAGCTAAATTAATTCACGCCTCCTCCTGAAGTGACGAGCGATGCATTAAACACTGTTTTCCAGCCGCGGCCGTGCTTCATTTTCGTAATGTATAGTTTGTCTAAAGCAGGGATACAATCAGTCAGCACAGCAAGGTTTTGTTTACTTGCGGGAGTTTGTTGGCATTTTCCCGCACGTGAATTCTAACCAATCAACAAGCAGTTTAGGAAATATGTTCAACAACATCTGGCCAATGAGAGATGTGGATTTTGTCAGATGACTGCATTTTGGTTTGTTTCAACTGGTTCGGACCAAAGCCAGCAGTGTGGTGTGAAAACGACCCAAAGACGGCAGAAGATGCAACAATGTATCAGTTATTGCCCTTGGTCCGGACCAAATGAAGCGAACTACAGATGTGAAAGCACCCTAAAGTTTAATTTTGTACCCTTAATGTACTTTAAGGTACACATTTGTACTTTTTGGCTATTCATTTGTAACTTTAACGACCTGTTCAGAACAAAAATATTCCACCACAGTGACAGATTTTGTACCTTTATTTGTAAGAGTGTGTGGTTGTAATCGAAGCTAAGATGTTTGTTGTCTGACGATCTGAATTACTAATTAGTTGTGGGGGTTGTATTCAGAACATTTATGTAAATTAGCATCTGAATATGTATGAAGTTTTTCATATGATCTGCATATGCCCCACTATCTCGTAGGCTGAGGGATGGACCATCCCTCCTATTTCCTGAAATGACTATCTAAATGGTTTGAAATGGTGGCTTAGTGTTCAGTCGCCTCACAGTCAGGTTCAAGTCCTGGCTGGGCCAGTTGGCGTTTCTGTGTGGAGTTTGCATGTTCTCCCAGTGTTTGTGTGGGTTTTTTCCGGCTGCTCCGGTTTCCAGTCCAAAGGCAAACGTTATGGGGTAATTGAATATACTAAAAATGGCCGTAACGTATGTGTGTGCATGTAGGAGTGTATGGGTGTTTCCCAGTATGGAGTTGCAGATGGAAAGGCATCCGCTGTGTAAAACATATATTGGTTGGCAGTTCATTCTGCTGTGGTGACCCCTGATGAAAAAAGGGACTAAGCCGAAGGAAAATGAATGAATGAACTTCCTTTTCTCATGAGATTGATTTGGATTTATTGTAATTCACTTATTAAAACTAGTCCACTAGACTATATCATGTTTGTAATTATCATAATTGTATCATATTATCATAATTGTAAATTCTATAGAGAGCATGTAAAAGAAAAAGGATGGTATCGCTTTATCACAATTTTGTTGGTTTGAAGCTATTGCAAGTACACAACAACTAATTCTTCTGTTCACACCAGACGCGGCAAGCATGGAAAATCGTGCTATTCGCGTGAAAACAGACACGTTGAGTAGATATTTTGAGTTTACTTGCTTCATTCGTGCATCAAATTCACTTTACAACAGACGCGGATTCGCATCATGGGAGGGTCTTGATGCTAAATGGCTAAAATGGATTTTATTGAGAGAATGGCTGTGTTTATGTGCTTTAGGAAGATTAAAAAATAGCGCCAATTAGTTTGGAGCCATGTCTGAGTAAACTAGATCCTTTCAGAGGTGCAGCCAGCTCTGTGAGCTAATAAACTCCTCCAGAAACTTAGCTTGGAAGCTCTCTGAGGTGCTTCTGACCCGAGCCCAGTTTCATAAAATGTTGTCAATATCGGCAGGAAACAGTATTTTCCAATGGGACACCAACAACAGGCGCTACGTCATAAGCTTGTCCCTACGAGAGAAGACTCCTGATTGGTTAATGTGGTGCGAATGTTCACTAAAGTTTAGCATCAGAGCGCACAATTTGCGACACTTTATTTGTGCGAATCGCACCAGAGGATGTCTATTCGCATCTTTGCATTGACTTGTAAATCACTCGCACTTGACGCTTCTTCCGCGTCTGGTGTGAATGCAGCATTAAGTGGTGTGCACACTGGGAGCTTTTTGCTCGCGTTTTCTGTTGACGTTTAAAACCTAGTGACTAAATAAAGGGCGTCAATGTGATTGTGCACACCACCAAGCAAAACGGCAGCCGCAAAAAGGTTATTTTTTAAGAAACGCCTCATGCTCGTCTTTTGTTTTGATGCACCGCGTCAAAACCTTCCCCTCCAATCAGATCGGCACTTTTGTTAACGTGCACGGAGCTGCTGAAGTTACAGTAAACAGCACTTGGAGCTGTTAATGCGAGCGCACATTGAAGAAGATTCCCAGAGGCGATATGAACGTGGAGCTGCTTATTGCTCTGTTAACAATAATCCTTTCTTCATCGCTAAAGCTGGAGCTGCTACATGAACCATCCATGCTTGTCTGCTGTTATAACCGAGGTGTCAAAAGCTTAAAGTTGTGTAGCGCCATCTAACGTCCAGGAGTTATTTTGCATACTCTTCTGCTTGACGCCAGTGAAAATCGCTTGGGTTTGAATCCGGAAAAACTTCTCGTAAAACGCTGACGATAAACGCAAACGAAAAGCGTCCCGGTGTGTACGAGCCTTAAGAGTATTCGATTGTAACTACAAGCTGCTTGCACAAACAACCTATCAGGCAAGACAAGGCTGTCACATGTCACCTTTGCAGTTTTGACAGTCGCCATCTTGTGGCTGAATAATGTGCAGGTTAGTATATGCTCCATTCAGTTGTTTTAGTTTCCGTCACTTTTGTTGAATTAAAGTAATAATAAAAATGTTATGACTGTTTTGGTAAAATAAAGCCCTTCAGTCTTAAACAACAGTGCTCCCACTGAATTTACTGTGAGATAATAAGGAAGTTAACAGGGAAGAATAAATACTGTAATAAATGTTCTTTGTTCATTCACACTAACTAACATTAGCTAATGGAACCGTGTGACTGAAGTATCTTCTACACAAGAACAAAAGTCATACACGTGAGGATAAATACATGCATTTTTGGCGGGAATGAAGGAGTGGGCTATGTCTAGGTTTTACTCAGTTATGTCATCATCCACCAAAATGAAGATATAAAAAACAAGGTTGTATTGCTGCTATTTTAAATCGAGCTTTAAAAGAGATGCCGACTGAAAGCTTAGTCTGGCATCTCTTCATGTTTCCACCCACACCACCCCCCCGCCCCTCACCAGCGGCAGCCTCCATCTTAACCCAGTAATCCACATCTAGTTAATTTACATTTACAAACACCAGCCCAGAAACAATCTGCTGCTTGCCAAATGTGTCCTTTTCAAAACCGGTTTCTGTAGCGCATAAATCAACAAAACAAACAAAGGGCTGCGCGGCCAGCTAAAACTGAAGAGAGGGATTTGAGATGGAGCACAAAGTGCGAATGCGGCACAAACTCCGCGCTGGAGGAGGCGGGGAACAGAGAGGAATTACAGTTGCACCATCATCACAGTTGCGGAGCTGATAAAAATAGCTCTCATTTAACCGGCCTAGATGGTTGATAAAGCACTTTTTTTCCTGCTCTCATAATGAGACGTACAGTGAACACAGCTCAGTGGAGATAATTACACATTGCACGCTTGGATTATTATTGTTTTTTTCTTCGTCTTTGTCTTTTTTTTTTTTACCGTTATTACATGGTCAGGTTATAAATGTTTTGTCAGGTAACTGAAAACGTTTCAGGGTAGGTAACATCTAAATGAACTGCTTTTAATTAACTGGCTTTTATTACTCCTAAGAAGGACTTTTATTGCAGAACATTGTTTAGCTTTATTAGGTTATATAAATTAAACTAGCTCATATCATGTGGAAGTATAGTATCTTTACCCTGCTGAAAAATCCAGCCTAGGCTGGTTGGCTGGTTTTAGTTGTTTGACTAGCCTGGTTTTTGAGGGGTTTTGGCCATTTCCAGGCTGGTTTCCAGCCATTTCCAGCCTGGTCTTAGCTGGTCAGGCTGGGAGATGACCAGCTAAAACCAGCTAAAACTGGCCTAGCCAAGCTGGGAGTCCAGCCAAAACCAACTATGTCCAGCTTAAACCAGGCTGGTCAAGCTGGGTTTAGCTGGTAATTTTCCAGCCTGACCAGCAAAGAACAGGCTGGAAATGGCTAGAAACCAGCCTAGAAATAGTCAAAACCCCTCTAAAACCAGGCTGGTCAACCAGTTAAAACCAGCCAACCAGCCTAGGCTGGTTTAAGCTGGATTTTTCAGCAGGATATGCTTTACAAACATTTCACTGTGCTTAGAATGATGTTATTACTGTGACTACTACTATTAATACTGTATTATATAATACATTCCTACACAAACAATGTTGCCTTTAGAAAATCAACCCTGAAAGGTTGAAATAATTCTAATAGCTAGCTGTTTTGCATGTTTTTAGTATGAATTAGCATGGTACTGGTATGTTTGCATACTAGCTGTCATGATCAATAGCTAGGGTTACCACTTTTGATACACAAAAATAAGGGACGCTGGTCTTGCTGGTTTCAGTGCTGGTCTTGCTGGTTTCTGGTAAACCCACCAGAGGCCGCTGTCGACTGACTGACCAATCAACTGACCCACCCACCTTCTTCCCTAAACCCAACCAATTGTATTAATTGACCTGCCCACTCAGTTCTCTAAACCCAACCAACAATTTTCAAAAGCAGTCCAGAAAAAGAAAAGCCTTAATTTGTTTTTTTTTTTACCACGTTTTCAGATTTCACCACTTATTATTATTTACTTGTTTATTTTATTTATTGGCTTCTGTTTTTGACTTACCTACTTTCTTAAACTCTTCTTGGTCACACTTTATTTTAATGGTCCGTGTGTTGAATTTAAGTTGCATTGCAACTAATTCTCATTAGATTATAAGTAGATTGTTTGTTTGGGGTTAAGGTCAGTGTAAGTTGACATGTACTTTCTAAGTTTCTTATAAAAAGTTAAATGTTTGTTAAAGGACTGTTGTTGGTATCAACAAATATTAAGCAGACAGTCTACTAATACTCAAATAGACCATCAAAATAAAGTGCTACCCCATTTCGTCACCGGACTCGAACCCTGTCGTCAACTTCTCTCTGCGTCTCAATTCCACCAACGTACATGGCAAGCTAACAGCACAAACAGGTAACAGCAGGAAAGCCATTCTCATAGAGGTAAGTGGTCAGCTGCTAAGCGCGAAAAGGGATGTCGTTACTGCTCTGTATCGTTCATTTAAAAAATGAAAAGCAGCCATACGCAGCTCTGGCTACACAATTCTCAATCTCCAAAAACGTATATAGCGCTACGTTTTCAGAATGAGCCTATGTTGCTAAAACGAGCTGTTACATCTCAAGAGCCTATCCATTCAGTAAACTTATATTCACAAACTTTCCAAGTAACCCTCCCCACTTGGCTTTAACTATTCAGCAGTTTGGTGTTTAAAGAACGCAAGTATTTCGTTTACATTCCATCTGATATTAAATAAAGCCGTGTATTCATGTTACAGGTGGCTTTTTCAACTGGGTGGAACTGCGTGTTTGGACTGTTTAAATGTATGTAGCACTTGTAGAGTTGTGCAACGTTGACTCGTTATCCTGCTGTATAGTGGCAAAGTAATTAATCACCGCGTGGCTGATTTGCAGCAAATTCAGCTGTGTTGACTCTTAGCTTTCAGCAGGTTTGTAATGAATTGAGCCATTGTTAGCATTGCGCCGTCGCATGTATATTATACATTTGAGAATTTGGCTGTTTCATTAAAGCCGGACAGCGTATAATTCATGCTCGGGCTGGAAAGGAATTACGCCTGTGCCTGGTGTGCCTCCTGTGTACAATGTTTTAATTTCCCTCACAAAAATAAAAAAAAATCAATAAACCCGACTCTTATCTCCTGCCTAACAAGTTTATTGACAGCCTCAAGTGTGTAGCAAGACCGATGTCCCATTGTGTGATAAACTAGATACCACTAGTATTACTATGACTTTAGTGCACTGTCTAGTTGCCCAGACGTCATGCCTCAGTAGTGTGCGCTAACCTCCGGCAGTGTGGGGTCAAGGGTACAAAAGACCCTTAGAAAGGGCTTTTCTCCAGATGGCCACGCTTAGTCCGCAAGACAAAAGACGCATAGCTAGAGCTCTTTGAATGTTTTCTTAAGGCTGACCTGACCTCCTGGCCTCAAAATTTCAGACGTGTCATTGTCGCATGTGATTGGCAGCGCATAAGTAATGTATCAAGTGTATTTTATGCAATTTTAATGGTGTTCCTTAAGTCTGTCGCAAGCACTTTTAAGCTGCGCAGTCTCTCTTTGAGGTTTTCGGATTGAGGAACTGTCTGAGTCTGTGTACCCCAGGGCACAGAGAGCAGGGAAGAGAACAAGAACATGGGAATGTAATGTTAGGGCTCCTCTTATAGGCCAAAAGATTTACAACCACTTTCTGAAAAGAAAGTCCTGAAGAAGAGCAGGCTGAAAGTACAGGATGCTCTATGCTAGAGTTCAGAGTTAAAAAGTTGTGTTTTGCAAAGCAAAGAATGAAGTTTTATGCTGAGTTGTACTCTTGGAAACATTAGTCATTGTTGGTATTGATCCCAAACATCCCCTAATGATCAAACTTTGCTTCATAATCTTAATTTTGTCGATCAGACGTATGATTGAAAAATCGTGAAAATGCTGTATTTACCTTTTTTAAAGGGTCATGAAACACCAAAACACATGTTTTGAGCTGTCGACAGTCGTATATGTGTCCCACACTGCTAAAAACACTATTAGGACACCTATATTTCACTAAAAAGTGTAAATTGGTTGTTTTTGCGTTATTTCAAGCAAATTCGTACTTCCGGTTTGAAACGAATTTTTGATGCTGCGTCACGGTCATGATATAATAGCGTGTATTCCAGCGTGCAGACTGGACGTCTGTACCAGAGTGTGTCTTATTACGTCTCAGAGTGTGCTGCAATAATGCATGAGTAAAGCTTCCCCCATAGCAAAATTTCTCTGGCCCACACCATCAGCATTTGCTTGGCCCACATGCCGCAGTGAATTACGGTACATGACTGGAACAATTCTGGCTTCCATACAAGCGGCAAACATGGACCATATGTGGGCCAAGTCTCAGCAGCCAAATTAATAACCTATAACTGGGCCTGAACTGGGCCCTATATGTTGGTGTGTTACGATTGCAATGTTTTTTATAAACCCATGAAGCATTTCGCTTTATGGCTGTGCTTTTTCTTGAAGCGACCTGATTGATAGAATTTTTTCTTTGCTCAAAAATAATATAAATGTTTTTTAAAAGTGGGTCAAGCTAGGCCAAACTTATGTGGCCCACATGTACATTTAAACATCTGGGCCAAATACTACATTTGAGATCCGGCCCAAGTCTTGAGGGCCGCCTGTAAGACGGTGCCACCTCAGCCAAACCTGGGCCATGTTTGGCCCAAATGTTGCATGCCAGTGCCAGATGAATGCCTGCTGTGCCAGCTTTATGCCAAATCTGGGCCAAAATTTTTTGCTGGTAAACACGTTATTTACACTTGCAACATACCTGAAACCAAGCAGTGATGTTTAATAAAGAAAAATACTCATAACACCCAGGGGCTGCATAGTAATGCCCTATCAACTACTCTAGCACCCTATCAATTGCAGATAAAAACACTGAGCAATTAGCAAGTGCAACATTTGAACAACCACCCACAATAATCATGGCAGAAATTTCGACACCCAAACACTCTTATTTATCTTCAGCAAACGAAAAAATTGCTTGTTCTTTATAGCATGCCCTATCAAACGGTTCAGGTCAGGTGAAATCCTTACCCCCTCTTTTTTTTTTTGTCTATAAATCCACGCTCGCTTCCAGCCCTGGGAAAGCGCTTCTGTGCTGCCTCAGACAAACACAAACTAACTACCGGACTAATGGACCCAAGGGAGCAGACCTTTGAACCGAGGGAAGGTCAACCTTCAAGACCACAGTGTCTTTTTGTCCTGTTCTCTCAAAAGTCGTCTGGTATCTGTCACGAAAACGAGAACTCAGGGCGGTCACGCTTCAATGCAGGATATTTCGAGGGCATTCGGGGTTAAAGACAATGATATTGTAAATCCAGGCTCGAGGAAAACACTGAACCTGCATTTTTTTCACTTCATAGTCGTCGGGAAATGCTAGGTGGGTCATTCTGCAGTATATTTCAAAAGGAAGTATTTCATGCACACAATAAATAAGCGATGCAGTTTGCTAGTATTCTAAACGTCTCTGGGAGCTGATAAACGGGGAAGGCAGTATCTTAGGGGGAAAGCTGAATTTACTGCTTTAAATGCTTTAGGAGTGCAGTGCGGAATGGCGAATATAAATCAGGAAGTTGATCTGGCTGCTGTGCTGGGCGTCGTCGATGCCTTATCTGAGCTGGATACAGTGAGCACTGGAGAGTCCGCAGTGATATAAATAATGCCTATTGATTTCAGAGAAGCCGGGACACTGGAGGCACACAAACACAGAGCGTGATTATAAACTGTTCGGCTTTTGCTTGGAATAAGCAGTATTTGCTGCAAACATTTTTGTTGTTGTTCTAAATGTGAGCAGTAGCAGAGGATGTGGCAGGGGGAGTGGAGCAGCTTTGTTTGGTGGTTGGAAATAAATGGGTTTGGAGCTGTGGCTGGTGCTCATGTGGGGGATAAGAGTCCAAATGAGAGTCTGGCTTGTGACAAATATCACTGTGCCCCTCTTCATTGTTTTCTGTCCTTTATCCACAGCTTTTTTTAAAAGGGGGAAAAACCAGGCTTATTGTTATGTTCAAAACGTGTTGCCGCAGTGAAGTTTCTTTGCAGCTTTTGATGACAAATCCACGAAAGGCTGTCGTCTAATTTTTTTTCAGCGAATCTCGGGGTGTTTTCACACCCACCTTGTTTAGTTGGGTTGAATCGCACTAGAGTTCGTTTTCCCTCTTGGTGTGGTTCGTTTGGGCAGGTGTGAATGCAGCAATCGTACTCGAGTGTAATGCACCTTTTTGGACTAATCCAGCTGCCGTAGGCTGATGCGCTGTGCATTATGGGATGTGGAGGAAAAATATTTGTTGACAGCGTTTTACCAACACTTTTAAACAGAGAGAGAGAGAGAGAGAAAAAAAACATTACCTGGGGTCCGTTCTTCGTACCTTGCTTAAATGATCTAAGATGATTTGGCAGATCCTGGATCTTTTAATCTTGATAACTGATCTCTCGCTAATTTGGTTCTTCAAACAAGTTCGCGAATCAGATTACAATGTCTGGATAAACTGATCTGAGATCGCTGCATGTTGTGAAGGACAGATCTATCGATCCTCGAAATCATGATCAGCAATGCAACGATTGGCTGACGGCACAGCAGTGTAATGACATCATCTGATTAATATTCAATTATCCATGTGAGCAAAATGACATCAAATTAGCAGTAAACGGTTTGTTAAATATGACACGCAATAACTTTACACATTTGTTATGAGCGGCAGGCTTTACACTTTCATGTGTCAAGAGTATTAATCAAGTATTTCAATGTATATCAGTGTAGTTCTACATTTAAAGAAGATTTCCCTTATTATAGTAGCCGATTTTTTAATCAGTATAAAGAATAACTGGTTGTTTAAGCATTTTGATATTGGTAAAGTTGTCTGCAACTTTTTTGAAGCATCAAAACACTGACATACTAACTATCAAAACATGTTTATGACTGCATAAATGTATTATTGCTTTTTTTTTAAAAAGACACATAATGTGCATTTCTATTATACATAATTTGTTCTAAAGCGATCTAAAAAGTTCATATCAATTTTTGTTTGCACCATTAGGTGGCAGTCTTTGTACTTTCATTTCGAGGGTGCAGATTGCATAAGTTTTATTAATATGTATAACTTTATTTATTTTATTAATAACTATAACTTTATATATATATATATATATATATATATATATATATATATATATATATATATATATATATATATATATATATATATATATATATAGTTAAAAATATTTACCATTTACCCAAGTGTAACTACTACTGTAAGAAAATATCAGAATTCGAAACATACTTTCTCTATTATCTTTGCTTGAACTGAGCCGATCTAATCCTGTTTATATGAATTGAACCTGCTCCCGATCAGGTTTGAGCTAGCAGAACTGTTGCCATGACAACAACTCTCGGATCAGCTTTGAAGAACGAAACGATCCTGGATCGTGTCAAATCGTCAACATCCAAATCCAGCTAACTGAGTAATCCACGTACGAAGAATGGACCCCTGATGAATCACTGATAATATTTTCGGAATATATTCTTGTTGTAGCCTAATTGGTTCACGACGTCACCAACCAGAGCAAGAGGTGGCAGTATTGCACCAAAAAAATTATTGACCACCGTAAAACAGGAAGAAGAAGAAATCGTTGACATCATATGCATTTACTTATATCGGCTAGACACCAGCCTCACAGCTCTGTGAATGCTGGTGCCGTCACTTATTGATCCGCAATCTGTAACTGTAGTTTGTGTGGACGCTACTGCACTACTTGATTTAAAAAAAAAAGAGCTTCACTACTGAAAAGCTATTTGATTTAGAAAGTAGCGGCGCTACCGCTAAGCTACTAAGAAATGGAGTTGAGCTAGTAGCATCACTACTTGTAGTGACTTTACTGCTCAAAACTGCTTATTCCCAACCAATAGTGTTTTAAAAAGCACCGACTGACCCAATCGATGGACTCGAACTCAACTCCACTAAGTGTCTCAAGTCTACCAATGTACATGGCGAGCTACTGGACAAACTGGTAACCACAGGAAATCCGTTCATACGGAGGTAATTGGTCAGTTGGTAAGTGTCCCTACTAAAAAAAACAGCTTAAACCAGCCTAGGCTGGTTGGCTGGTTTAAGCTGGTCGACCAGGCTGGTTTTAGAGGGGTTTTGGCCATTTTCAGGCTGGTTTCCAGCCTAGTCTTAGCTGGTCAGGCTGGGAGATGACCAGCTAACACCAGCTTGACCAGACAAGCCAGGCTGGGAGCTGCTTAAATGTCCAGCTTAAACCAGGCTGGTCAAGCTGGTTTTAGCTGGATTTGGCTGGTCATTTTCCAGCCTGACCAGCTAAGACCAGGCTGGAAATGGCTGGAAACCAGCCTGGAAATGGCCAAAACCCCTCTAAAACCAGCCTGGTCAACCAGCTGAAATCAGCCAACCAGCCTAGGCTGGTTTAAACTGGATTTTTCAGCAGGGGTGAAATGGAATTGCGTCATACCGCCACGTATCACTCGTTTTAAGGATGAATTACAGCCATACGTACTTCTGAGTACATAATGCACGATCTCTAGAAATGTATATAGGACTACAATTTCAGAATAAGCCTATGTTGACAAAATCTGTTGGGGTCACACTGCCCCATAGCATTCGTTTCACCTTTGACGAACACTTTCGCGTTTTTGCAAAAACATACATCAAAGCATACGTTCCCAATAAGCCTGGGTTGCGAAAAAAAAAAAGAGATTAAATTCCTTTCTGCAGTTTGTGAGTGCTGTGCCAAGACTTTTACATGCAAAAGAGCAGAGACAACAGAGCTCCGAGCAGGAAAAGAGAGTTCCTCAAATTAATAGCATCCACTCTCCCTGGTGTGGCGTTAAGTGCTGATCACATATACCTGATAAGAGAGGCACAGAGAGTTTGCAGCCGAGCCCATTCTTCCCTAGAACAGACAGAAAACTCTGAGCCAAAGCATCCTAATGTAACCCAAAGGGCTGTTTTTGCTTTGTACAGCTCGATAGCAGCGGTATCAACAATATCTCCTTTTGCACTTTTGCCCATCTTCATCAAATGTACCGTAATCCCATTATCTCAGTGCTGGATCTTAATTAATTTTGTAATTTCATTGCCTCTATCACACACTGGGGATTTTAGAGGGAATATAGAGTATACCCCTGTGGAAACACTCTGTGTCATTGCAGTTTAAATGGCCATTTAAATGCTGTAAAGCACGCTCGAGAGGACAACACTGATTGGTTGAAGGACACCATGTTCGTGCACAGTTCCAAGGCCTCCAATAGAAACAATCTTGCTTGTTTTTTTACTTGAAGAATCTCAAATCAAATTCAAAACTCTGATACATTCATACTGAACAGCGGCTTATTTCCACTTATTTCGCTAAATCTACTATACATCCCCTACAGAAGCCAGAAAGTGTTAGAAAGTGAGCACTTCCCGGTGGTACCATCATAGAGAGGCTCTAAATCCCTTTCCAAAACCTTTTCATTTACTGTTCCTCACTGGTAGAACAATCCCCTCAGTTCCATACAGACTGCTGAACCCCTGGCAACTTTCAAAAGACACCTAAAAAAGACTTTAATTCCTACTCTATTATAGCTTGTATATTTGTAACAAAATCAGACGTTGTAGCATTTTACGTGAGTACTGTCTCTTTGTAATTAATCACTTGATATTTTCCTCATTGTAAATTGTTTTGGACAAAAGTTTCTGATAAATGACCTTAGTTACAGGTAGTATTACCTAAATGACCTAAGATAAAGGTAGTGTTACCTAAATGACCTAAGGTAAAGGTAGTGTTACCTAAATGACCTAAGGTAAAGGTAGTGTTACCAAAATGACCTAAGGTAAAGGTAGTGTTACCAAAATGACCTAAGGTAAAGGTAGTGTTACCTAAATGACCTAAGGTAAAGGTAGTGTTACCAAAATGACCTAAGGTAAAGGTAGTATTACCTAAATGACCTAAGGTAAAGGGAGTGTTACCAAAATGACCTAAGGTAAAGGTAGTATTACCTAAATGACCTAAGGTAAAGGTAGTATTACCTACCCCCCCCACCCCCCCCCCCCCCCCCCCCAAAAAAAAAAGAATAAATAAATAAATAAATAAAAATCAGCTAGCAAGACTCTAGCAAGAAGAAAATATTTGTGATTTACATTAATGCTAAACTGGACTTGCAACAAAAGGAAGCTAAGAACAAGTGGTAATTATCTGAAAATTAACCACCCAGATTTTGACAGCAGCTAATCAAATGACAGAATATGTAAACTTAGTTTATATATATATAATTAAATAATAATATTAGTTAAAAGCCTGGATGCTTGTCCACAGAGGGCTATTATTTTGAGGGCTACTTCACGTTGACCAATCAAAGGAAAGTTGGCATTTTAGCACCACCTAGATGTGTATAATGACTTTTGAAGTCGTTTATCCATTTTCCGACCCTAAATTAAAAAAGGAAAATCGAGCCAAAATTGTTTTTGTTTTTTAAATTCTTGTGAGCAAATGAAAAACAGAAAAACTGTAATTTTTTTGAAAACGGATATGGATATTTTTAATTTATTTCTTAGTAATTTAATTTTTGTTTGTTTTTAACTATTACTATTTCATACTGTTTATTTATAAATATTTACTTTCAACATTGACAATGTATCTGAACATTTGACTGTGATTGTTGAATGTCTGCATTCAACTTTCTGTACACTTTTATTACTCTTGTTTCCATTTTAATTTTCCCCTTATTATTATTATTATCATTATTATTTTTTAGTTTTTTTCCCCTTTTTTATTGTTTTTCCCTCTTTTTGTAAAAAAAGCAACAACAAAGATAATATTTAACTAGTTGTACTGAAATATTGTTTGTTTTTTCACAATAAAAAATTTGAACAATTTTTTGTAACTCTAGAGCTGGTCCTATTCTGGATTAGAGATCCCCAAACCTACACAAATCAGCTTTGAGTGACATATCCGAGGGAAAAAAACACTCCCCAAATTAAAGTCTAAACACTAGTCCTTACCCTAAAATTATTTTGAAACAAAGTTTGTTCAGCTAGCTTCATGCAGCAGATCTCTGCCTCTAGAAAGTGGCCTTCCTACCTTATCAAATTTGCCAAGCAGTTCGTAGTCTCACTATACCTAGTTCTCTTCTACCTGATGAAAAGCAGAATGTGGTAGGCATGCTAGCAAAAAAAAAAAAAAATACTAGCATTGATGTAGAATCCTAAATGTGCATCCCGTGAGGATGTTTGGGAAATTTGACTTTTTTTTATAAACCTATGAAGCATTTCGCTTTATGGCTGTGCTTTTTCTTGAAGCGACCTGATTGACAGAATTTTTTCTTTGCTCAAAAATAATATAAATGTATTTTAAAAGTGGGTCAAGCTAGGCCAAACTTATGTGGCCTACATGTACATTTAAACATCTGGGCCAAATACTACATTTGATATCTGGCCCAAGTCTTGAGGGCCGCCTGTAAGACGGTGCCACCTCAGCTAAACCTGGGCCATGTTTGGCCCAAATGTTGCATGCCAGTGCCAGACGAATGCCTGCTGTGCCAGCTTTATGCCAAATCTGGGCCAGAATTCTTTGCTACCTGGGTGCCCTTCCAGCAGCAACCCATCTCTGGGAAAACAGTTGAGATACACTAGAAGTTTAAACTTTTCTCTGCCTCTAGAAAGTGGCCTTCCTACCTTATCAAATTTGCCAAGCAGTTCGTAGTCTCACTATACCTAGTTCTCTTCTACCTGATGAAAAGCAGAATGTGGTAGGCATGCTAGCAAAAAAAAAAAAATACTAGCATTGATGTAGAATCCTAAATGTGCATCCCGTGGGGATGTTTGGGACATTTGACTTTAAGAATCTGTGGGAACACCTGATGCACCTGAAATGTCACATGAATTGACAACATGCTAGATGAAGAGCAGTATGCCTGGTTTGCACCAAAGAGATATATATTTTAGAGAACATTTTAATTGCTGTGAGGTATTTTTTTAATAAATGTAGCCAAGTAATCCTGAAGACTTCAATTAGGTGGTTCAGGAAGGTTTAATTAAGGTTGGAGCTGAACCTTGCTGGAAGGTCAGCCTCCAGGGGCTGGATTTCACACCTCTGGGATGACTTCAGAGATACATTGCCATGCTGTATAGGTCTTGGAGTTCAGTGAAAATTAAATGTTCGAAATGAATCATTTCAAAGTTTGTCTTGAATGGTTTAGTCTTGGATACAGTATTCCAATATGATTCAAAATTGTTCCTCTCAGGAGAGCTAGTTACACCTCCACTGTTTCTGTTACAGTCATCAGGAACGATTTTAGAGACAGTGGGACGTCAGTGAAACAGATGGGCGAATTAGACACCAGCGAGCGATAACTGCGTGAGGCCAGTCCTCACCCAGAGCCACAATTTACTAAAGACCTGCTCTCGGCTTTCCTGTACTTCTGCCGTATGGAGTAACTCTAACCCATTCCAGATGCTCGCAGACAGAGCAACGCAGGGAGTGAGCTGAGGAGAGGATGAGCTCATTTTTCACTCTTGTTGGTGATAAATAAAGAACATATGCTGACCATTCGTTTGATTTTCTCCCCTCGTCCACATGTCTATAAATCAGTTTGACGCACAGGGCCGATAGTTCTCATCTGCATGCGAATGGAACTGGATAGAAGTAGCTGATCTCTGCTTAGGGGAAATTTCACGACGTGCACTGAAGGAGTGCTTGCAGACCCTCTGTGGGGAATTGAACAATCACATACCCTTGTTGCAGCCAGATCTGAGGAAGCATCCAACATCAAGACCAGAGACCTTATAGTGCTGACAAGAGATACAAGCACTATGAAATAAACTGTTGTCTGTCTGTTGCAGAAAATGCATATACCTTAATTTTCTTTAGAGATCACACAGTTGAGATATATTCATTTGTTCATTTTCTTGTCGGCTTAGTGCCTTTATTAATCCGGGGTCCCCACAGCGGAATGAACCGCCAACTTATCCAGCAAGTTTTTACACAGCAGATGCCCCCATAGCAAAATTTCTCTATCCCAGATCTGGCCCACACTATCAGCATTTGCTTGGCCCACATGCCGCAGTGAATTACGGTACATGACTGGACCAATTCTGGCTTCCATACAAGCGGCAAACATGGACCATATGTGGGCCAAGTCTCAGCCAAATTAATCACCCATAACTGAGCCTGAACTGGGCCCGATATGTTGGTGTGTTACGAATGCAATGTTTTTTATAAACCCATGAAGCATTTCGCTTTATGGCTGTGCTTTTTCTTGAAGCGACCTGATTGATAGAATTTTTTCTTTGCTCAAAAATAATATAAATGTATTTTAAAAGTGGGTCAAGCTAGGCCAAACTTATGTGGCCCACATGTACATTTAAACATCTGGGCCAAATACTACATTTGAGATCCGGCCCAAGTCTTGAGGGCCGCCTGTAAGACGGTGCCACATCAGCCAAACCTGGGCCATGTTTGGCCCATATGTTGCATGCCAGTGCCAGACGAATGCCTGCTGTGCCAGCTTTATGCCAAATATGGGCCAGAATTCTTTGCTGGTAAACTCGTTATTTACACTTGCAACATACCAGAAACCAAGCAGTGATGTTTAATAAAGAAAAATACTCATAACACCCAGGGACTGCATAGTAATGCCCTATCAACTACTCTAGCACCCTATCAATTGCAGATAAAAACAAAACCTGGGCCATGTTTAGCCCAAATGTTGCATGCCAGTGCCAGACGAATGCCTGCTGTGCCAGCTTTATGCCAAATCTGGGCCAGAATTCTTTACTACCTGGGTGCCCTTCCAGCAGCAACCCATCTCTGGGAAAACAGTTGAGATACACTAGAAGTTTAAACTTTTTGACCTCAAATTGAAATTCGAAACAACTTTAAACTGTGATTAACAAATTAATTACATTCCTTTCAAACACACTTTTCAATTCTTACCATTACACTTTACCCTCCACCCCCCTTAAACCTGTATGGAATCTATTTAGCTGCTAAGATGTTTGGTTATGGCCTAATCCCAGTTTGACCCTTGCCCTAAACTAGGATTGTCCAGTTCGCCTCTTGAAGGACCATTTTAAGCCACTGTTTACGCTTAGTGGTTTTGTCTGCCCAATCACAAGAAAACAAATCTGAAATGACTTGGGCTTGTCTACATTTGTCAACTTCCACCGCTATTTTTATAAGTCGTAGAATGTGCTTGGAACAGATACTAAACTACTTTAACAAAATGTTCTGCTACTACCAGAGACGGTTTAAACACTGTTTATCACCAGTTTTGAATCTAACACAAGGCGAAAGAGGTTACTTCCTTAACATAAAAGACCAGGAAGAAGCTCATGCATACATCGCAAGCTATAAATCCTGATAAAAAAAAAAATCAGAAAAATAAGCAAAAGAGAGATTAAAACATTGTGAAACATGATTCATATCATTACTGAGTGTAAACCGGGCCTAATTAAGATTTTCAGAATCATTGAAACATCAATGAATGTTGAAGCAGGTTGGAGATAGATGCAGATAGATTTTAGCCTCCTGAAGCAAGGTTGGACACTCCTGACCTAAACTTAAATTCTACAACAGCAGTCTAAAGCATTAGGTGAAACAAGATTCCTCTTAGTACTGAGTGTAAACCGGGCCTAATCAAGATCGTCAGAATCCTAGAAACATCTATGAATGTTTGAGCAGGTTGGATATAGATAGATTTTGGTCTCCTGAGGTAAGGTTGGACACTCCTGGCCTAAACTTAAAGTCTACAACAGCAGTCTCAAACATTGAGTAAAACAAGATTCCTCTTGGTACTGAGTGTAAACCTAATCAAAATCTTCAGAATCCTAGAAACATCTGTGAATGTTGGAGAAGGTTGGAGATAGATGCAGATAGACTTTGGCCTCCTAAAGCAAGATTGGACACTCCTGGCCTTAACCTAAAGTCTACAACAGCAGTCTAAAGCATCAAGTGAAACAAGATTCCTCTTAGTACTGAGTGTAAACCGGGCCTAATCAAGATCTTCACAATCCTTGAAACATCTATGAATGTTGGAGCAGGTTGGATATGGATAGATTTTGGCCTCCTGAGGCAAGGTTGGACACTCCTGGCCTAAACTTAAAGTCTACAACAGCAGTCTCAAACATTGAGTAAAACAAGATTCCTCTTAGTACTGAGTGTAAACCGGGCCTAATCAAGATCTTCAGAATCCTAGAAACATCTATGAATGTTGGAGCAGGTTGGATATAGATAGATTTTGGCCTCCTAAAGAAAGATTGGACAGTCCTGGCCTAAACTTAAAGTCTACAACAGCAGTGAAGTTTCAAGAACAAGTGAAGTTTATTTACAAACTATTTTCGAGAGGATCACGTGTTTATGATTGAACACGGCTGGTTCTGCATTCGCTAGGTATGATCCACCAATCAGGCCAGTTCTAACCCACTATAAAAAGCCAGGGTTTGTCCAAAGGTCTTAGTGGCGATGCAGTGACGCAGTAGGTAGTGCTGTCGCCTCACAACAAGAAGGTCGCCGGTTCGAGCCTCGGCTGAGTCAGTTGGCGTTTCTGTGTGGAGTTTGCATGTTCTCCCTGCGTTAGCTTGGGTTTCCTCCGGGTGCTCCGGTTTCCCCCACAGTCCAAACCATGCGGTGCAGGTGAATTGGGTAGGCTAAATTGTCCTAGGTGTATGATTGTGAATGAGTGTGTGGGTGTTTCCCAGAGATGGGTTGCGGCTGGAACGCCATCCGCTGCATAAAAGCGGTTCATTCCGACTAAGACTAAGCCGAAAAGAAAATGAATGAATGAATGAAGCATCTTGAAATTGGTTGGAGCTAAGATCCACAGGACACTAGTCCTCCAATGGTAAGATTGGACTCTCCTTTGCATATATACTGACTGATTGATAGATAAGTTGCTCCAGGACTAACAAACACAGTCATCGAGGATTTGCAGCTACCTATCGCCACCTGTTTGTTGATGAAAAATAGCACGTGTTAAGCCTTCTTTTGGTTTTCTCCTCTCATCCAGACAGTAAATCACTGTTGTGAGAGGGTCCGATAGTTCTCAAGGATGTGAATGGAATGGGATGGACGCATCTAAGCTCCGGCCAGAGGAAATTTCAGCACTTGCACTGAAGTCATGCCTCAGACCCTCTGCAGGGGAATGAACAATCCTTTCCCCTCGCTTGAGCCAGATCCCTGGAAGCATCCAACACTTCCTGTAGAGAGCAAGACCAGAGTCATTATAGCACTGGCCGGGGATGCAGGCAGTCTGAAGCAAACATTCAAACAAAACAGTCAGAGATTTACACGGCATGCTTGATTTGGGATGTCAGATTCCCATGGCTGTGGGGCTGAGATGAAGTGGACGGCCTGGGGCAAAGTCAACATCGGGGTTTTGGCCCCTTCTCAACCCACTCGTGCGAGAGAGGGAGAGACCGTGACCAAGTCCAGGAAACAGCTGCGGAAAAGAATGTAATCCCAGGCTCGGAGGTAAACCTGAGCCGCACCCGAGGAAGCTTTGAGATTGCGTTTTGTTTAGGTCTTCAATTTCCGGATTTGCCAAGGTAGGCCTCACTAGAATTTTCTGCTCAGTGATTTCTGCATAGGAGCAATTGCATGCAAATGTCAACCTTGCCATGAAAAAAAAAAAGAAAAAGTTTTCACCAAAATAGTGAAACTATTTCTGCAGGTTTCATTAAGTCAAATTTAAAACTTTCTAAGACCCTTTTAAGACCATTATGAATGAAATTTTAGACTTATACAGGGCTAAACACTAATGATTATTTCTAATGGCCCGATTGGGCCAGTGGATTTTTTATTTTTATGTTTTTGCTTTCCACAAAAAAAAATCAGATGTAGTTACAGTGCTTCCCACAGGTTTAAAACATACTTGCGGTGGTAGTCTGACTGAAACAAACCTTTTACCCACAGCACATAAATAGTTAACTATATGCGACAAGCAAAACATAATTTGATTTTGTACACTATTTCTATTATCATGTGTTTTAAACTTTTTCTTTTTAATGAGTTAAAGAAAAAAAAAAGACTGTTGAAATAAAAAAATGTCAAGTATCTCTCTTTTATGCTATTCAGGAGCCACGTGCACCCACTGACAGGTAAATCTGCTTCTCTATTGGCATGACATTTTGTGCACATGTGATTACCAAAGCATTTTAGATATATAAAATATGTAATATATTGACGATCAAATTAATAAAATATACAGCAGATGAGAAATAAATCACAGGAAAAGGAATAAAACAGACAATATATCTTAAAATGATAACAATTACAAGAATAAAAGGTGTAAATTATTTAAACGAGAGAAGATTTTCCACTACTTAATTTGGATGTAATTTCCTCCTCTCTGAATATTTAGTAAGTTTTTATAAGTCGTTTAGATTAAAGAAATAATTATTTAATGTCTCTCTCGCGGCTGTGCGCTTAAAATTAACGACAGCTTAGAAAATGAAAGCAAAACCAATTCACTGACATTTTAGTAGATTTAGAAACGCCGGCCGGGTGCAAAAAGGTGTGGGTCTGCAGAGCACGTGAGACTGAAAACAAGCAGCACAAAATGGGTAAACGAGAGAAGATTTGCCACTACTTAATCGCTCGAGGATGGTTGTTTATATTGTCTGGATACAAAAAAAAAAAAAGGTAAAAGGATGATAATAATAGTAAAAAAAAAAAAAAAAGTGTTACTAAATATAGATACTAAATATAGTATCTATAATATATACTAAATATAGTATAATATATACTAAATATAATATACAAATATAGTATCTATGATATATACTAAATATATATATATATATAGTATCTGTAAATATATAAAGATACTGTGTATACTGTGATACTGATCTATCTATACTAAATATAGATACATATAGATAAATATAGATACTAAATATATCAGTCTATGTGTGGGAAGCACTGAATTATTTCTTAGCAACATCCTTGAATGTGTCAAAACAAGACAACTTTTGTTGTATACTCTATTTTCAACATAATGTTTTTTTTTTTTGTTTTTTTTTTTCAAATGAAAAGTTTAACATTTTTAAGTATATTTATTGTGGAGGCAATTTCATAAATAATCAAATATATATTCTAATGGTGTACAAATATTCTGCAGCCACTTACTATTATTATTATTATAAGTATATATAAGTATGTTTTCTTGTTTTGACACATTAAAATATGTCCCTAAGAAATAACTCAGTGCTTCCCACACATAGACTTGAGCGAGCCGCCCAGCTATATTAACGGCTGCTCAAGTATATTTAGTGACACACTTTTTTTTTTTACTATTATTATCATCCTTTACACATTTTTTTGTATTCAGACAATATAAACAAACATCCTCGAGCGATTAAGTAGTGGAAAATCTTCTCTTGTTTAACCGTTTTGTACTGCTTGTTTTCATTCTCTTTTCTTATTCACATGCTCTGCAGACCCGCACTTTTTTTTGCATCCGGCCGGCGTTTCTAAATCTACTAAAATGTCAGAGAACTTGTTTTGCATTCATCGTTAATTTTGAGCGCACAGCCGCAAGAGCAAGAGAGACATTAAATAATTATTTTCTTTAATCTAAAAATTTATTTAATATTTTTGTAAAACCAGTGATATTTCAATTGCATCCACTCCCACATTAAAAAATACTATTTATATATGTATACTATTTATGTATGTATATATAAATTTATTTATTATACTATTTATATATGCATACTGTTGTGTTTTTGAACCAATACTGAATAAACATGTTCAAAAACGCTATAATATTTACTATAAATCACCATAGTATTTTTTTATGAGGTCATTCGTCAGTAAATAAAAAATGTGACGCGATCTCCGCCACTAGTAACGTCCAGGTGGCACAGCGAGATTCAGGAAGTGTCCGACTTCTGGTGTAATTTTTGAGCCCTCCTCTTACTGCAGACGCCTGCTCTCATTTACAATGCAATCAAGGCGAGGCGCAGCCTGTTATAACAGTGACGCTTCCTAGTGATGTGGAGCTGATCTGCGAACCACAGCACATTACGTTAGCTGACCAATCAGAGCCTCTTGAGGGCGGGTTTTCAAAGGAACTAGGAAACATGACAGTCATTTTCGTGTTAGCCGAATAGCTGTATATAATCAAAGTAGGACAAATGTAAAAAAATCTACAAATGAAGCTCGAGCATACATTGCTTTGCACCCCATAAACACAAACAAGGCTTAAAAATACGCCATGGACCACCCCTTTAAACTTATTTAAGACCTACAACACAATATTTCAGTGATTTTAAAGGCCTAAAATTTAGTTTTTGAAATTTAAAGGGCACCTATGGTAAAAAATCTACTTTTCAAGCTGTTTGGACAGATCTGTGTGTTGGTATAGTGTATAGACCGTCATACTGGGGTGATATGAACACACCCAGTCCTTTTTTTTCAATTTAACTACAAAAAAAAGGGTCGGCCAATTGGAGCTGTTTTCAAATCGATCGCACCATTATGTAGGTGTGCGATCCCCCCGCCCACCGAATTGATTGACAGCTGCGCGCATTAACATGTTCCGGTAGTCGCGTGTATATGTCAACAAGACCAGGCAGACATACGCAAAGCAACCGGGAATAAAAGGTCTGTTCTGTTCGCTAGGATCAGCAATCGTCATCAAATGTGATTAAGAGTAAGTTTCACATGTTTAAAGTGTTTTAAAACAGAGTATGTGTGTAATTAATTACAGCGTTCTACTTCAGCTTTACTTCATCAGCACAGCCGCGTGTCAGAACAATTATAAAAGAAGACGCTTCAATCCCGGTTTGTGGAAGTTAAATCAGGTTTATTTTGTACATTAGCGTAACAGATATCCACACAGCACTGGAGGTTAGCCTTAACTAAGCTAAGCGCGCTCTGTCTGTCTGCCTGCGTGTGTATCTGTGTGTGTGTGTGTGTATGTGTGCGCCTTTGTAACGATATTGTGTGTGACTCATTAATGCAACTTCACAATACTGATTAGTAAAGGTTAATTCTTACTGTAGTATCTCACAAACGCTACGTGAGACCTTCTTCCTTTAAGTCTGTCTGTTGTCTGACGCAGCTGAGGGAGGAGGCATGTAGAAATAGTGGGCGGGAAAGACTCGGCTTAAAGGCGCAGTACGACAAAACCACCCCCTGCTGGAAATCAGTATAAAGCAGCATCTTGTACACTGCAAAAAATGCTTTTCTTACTTAGATTTTTTGTCTTGTTTCTAGTCCAAACATCTAACAATTCCTAAATCAAGAAGAATTTTCTAGACAAGCAAAACATACTGTCTTGTTTTGTGAAATAATATGCCAATATTAAGTGAGTTTTTCCGTAAAACAAGCAAAATAATCTGCCAATGGGATAAGCAAAATAATCTTATGTCAAAAGAAAAAACAAGATTAATTTGCTTACCCCATTGGCAGATTATTTAGCTTGTTTTAAGGAAAAACTCACTTAATATTGGCAATTTATTTCTCAAAACAAGACAATTTGTTTTGCTTGTCTAGAAAATGCTTCTTAATATAAGAAATTTTAGATATTTAGACTAGAAATAAGACAAAAAATCTAAGCAAGAAAAGCATTTTTTGCAGTGTAAAAGGTATAATGAAAAATCTGATGGGTGTTTTGATCTGAAACTTTATATACACATTCTAGAGACGCAAAAGACTTATATTAAATCTGAAAAAAGGGGTAACCTAGGTGCCCTTTAAGACATTTTAATAAGACTTCTTAAGATACTCTTGTTAATTTACAGAATTTCTGCAAAGTATATTGTACACCTTAAACTTGCATACTTTTTAGTCACATCCGTAGCACATGTTTATTTCTGTCATTTAAAATATAAAACAGATTAACAGATTGAAATTTCTTTGATCCCTTATCTCTCTGGATAGCTGTTTCAAGAGTTCACACTTAGCTGATGATTTACAAAGCTTATTTGGCATGCTGTCCCGGGAGAGAGCCCCGAGCTCAAGGGCTCCTCGAGCCCGGGGCTTCCTCCCGTTGGCAGAGCAAGAAGGGAGCCTGAGCTCGGTGGATCTCAGAACTCCCCTGCCGCTGTAGCTAAGGGAACGTAAGGAATTAGACCAGCTTGATTGTTAAGTATGTTGAATGTCTTTGGATGGTGGGAGGAAACCGGAGAGCCCGGGGAAAACCCACGCGGACACGGGAAGGACATACAAACTCCCCACAGAAACACTCACCGGTCCTATCGAACTAGGACCGGCAGTATTCTTGCTGTGTGGTTCACAGTGCTAACCACTGGACCGCCGTGCCGCCCAATTACAGGTAAAGGAGGAGAATAGGGGAGGAGGGGGGTTTCTTCCAAACGAAGATAAAGTGAACTGGAAACTTAGACTATTTATGGTGCCTTAGGGCTCATATGATTGGAAGATTAGTGATTAGCAAATGCGAGACTGGAAGTGATAAATCATAAGCGCGTGATCCTCTCGAAATTAGTTTATGAATAAACTTCACTTTGTAGAATATTAACAGATGTTTCAGCATGCATTCAACATCAACACTGTTGAATTCCTCTTTCACGTTTTTGCTGCAAATGTCACACACACATAACGCTGGAAACACTCACAGCTTATTGGGTCATTTCTGCATTCAGGCTTGGTATTGAGCTGTCGTGCGTGCCGCCGGGGAAAGGCCAGAGAAAACTGCGCGGAGCAGAAAGCAAAGCAGGCATAATATAAATATTATGACAAGCTGAGTTGCGAGGCGCATTTGAAGTGGCATTTGAAAGGGTGAGGACATCAGAAAAGCATGCATCAAACCCTACCGTAGCTTGCTCAGAGTGAGCATGTGTTACGCTTCCCAGGTACAAAGGACACCCTGCAGGTATTTATCTTTCTGTGGCAGAGAAGGAAAAAGGTAAGACTCCTTTTAATATTTCACTAGCCCTCACAGGTTTATCCTGTTCAAACACGACTATTCATAGTATGAGAGAGAGAAAAGGAAGCTTAAAGGTAATTAGCACAACAACAAAAAAAAGCAGCTGCCAAGCGGGAAACGTACTTGTTTGTTGTGAACTAGATTTGCTGCATACTTTTGAAATCCGTTTTTCATTCCCTCCCATGACATGTCTATTGAGGGATTTTGAAGGGGGATATTGTCCGTGCCGATAAATGGCCTGCTTATTGTTGACTTTTGTCTTATTGTAGCAACCGTAGATTATATTAAAGCTGACCTGACACCTATAGAGGCCTCGCAGAAGCAGAAAAGTTGAACATTTGAGTGAAGAAGGTTAGGAGACGTCTATGAAATATTCTTAAAATACTATTGCTGATAGTTATTAAATGCAAAATAATATGAATACTAATACTAATATTTTTTAAACTATTATAGCCTTGAAAAAAGGATTATAAAATAACCATAATATTGGATATAATAAAATAACCAATAAATATCTTTATTGTGAAGATTTGCAAAATATAACAAAACAATTTATTTAAAAAATTTTATATAGGGAAGGTTTTTATTTAAGTTCAGATTTTCTTTTTAATTGTTGGTCCACAATTCAGACTTTCAAATTTTATATTGGTAGATAGATAGATAGATAGATAGATAGATAGATAGATAGATAGATAGATAGATAGATAGATAGATAGATAGATAGATAGATAGATAGATAGATAGATAGATAGATAGATAGATAGATAGATAGATAGATAGATAGATAGATAGATAGATAGATAGATAGCGGTAGTTTAACAATAAATGATTTTACTCAATTTAAGGATCATTTTTCACCACAAACATCAACAATTTTGCCTAAATAATTAATTCAATTATCCAAAAGTTTTTTAAATCATTTGTTTTCCCAACATAAACTTTCTTTCTTTGTCTGAACGTGTATTGATCTTCATTCCTTCATGCAAACTTTACATTTTAAACTCCAATGATCGAAATATATGTATATTTAAAACTACTATACTATTGCTGGAGAAATGTAGATTTGTGTCAGATGAAAATAAAACTTTTTGCAATCTTTTATAAGTTTTGAAGATGCACACGTGAAGCTCCAACATATCTTTCTTTTTACAAATACATTTTATTCTTTATTTGAAAATCTTTACCTAGTTTTATTTATTTTATTTTTTTAACTTACTTACATGTTAATTTATTTTTACTTGTCACACACCCAGAGTTTATATTCTTAAATCATACTGCACAAATTCTTGGTTTAAATGTTTGTATTATATATTTCAAATAATATATAAACTCAACATAATCATGAATATTGATTTTATGGAGTCATATTGACCTTATTCTAAAATGCGGAAGTGCGCCTGTTTTCGCGATTGTCTTAGAACTTCCGTTTCAGTCGTCTATGGGAGAAATGACAAGAAATAATAAACGGCAAAAAAAACGGTCAAACTGCTTGCTCTACAAACAAATGTTTGCATGACTATACAGACCAAGTAGAATAATATAACAAGGAAATATCAGTTTGCAACATCAAACAGTGAAACGAGCAGTTTTTAATGTCTAAAAATGAATGGAAGTGAATGTGACCGGAAGTCTCGTGCCAAAAAGATTCAAATGGCAGCGCCCGCTCGTCTGTGGAGAATAAGGTCAATATATTAGAAGGTATTTTAGGACTAGATTTTTTAATGTGTATGTATGTTATATGTGTCTTGTTGGTGTCTATATTTACAGCAAAACCTGTTTTTCTAAAACAAATTTCTCCTACGGGAGACAATAAATTTGACCTTGATCTTGATGCAACTTTTATTAATTGTGCTTTACTGTGCCAAATGATGTAATTTTTACAATAACCAACAATATTGCTTTTATATTTACAGTGGAGAACAATACTTTTTCTTTATTGCTTTCTTTCCTTTGCAATAAACATAAACTTTACACTTGCATTAGAAACCGACTGGCCTTGTTTTGTCACAAAAACACCCAGACATGTATTATTGAATGCAAAATATTATGAATTTTAATATTCATATTTTTAAACTATCATGGCCTAAACATAATTATAAAATAGCCATAATAGTAATCTTTATTGTAAGGATTAAGATGATTTTGCAAAACATAACAAAACAATTTATTTAAAAGTTTTGATAAAAATTATTTTAATTTCAGATTTTATTTTACATTGTCGCACATCCTGATATTTTTAAACTTCAATTACATTATTCAAGTAAAAAAATATATATTGCTGTTGTTTGTGGTGAAAATATATATATATATGTATGTATATATTTATACAGTTGAAGTCAGAATTATTAGCCCCCCTGAAATATTAGAACCCCTGTTTATTTTTTCCCCCAATTTCTGTTTAGGTGAGAGCAGATTTCTTCAACACATTTCTAACCATAATATTTTTAATAACTCATTTCTAATATCTGATTAATTTTATCTTTGTCATGATGACAGTACATTATATTTTACTTGATATTTTTCAAGACACTTCTATACAGATTAAAGTGACATTTAAAGGCTTAACCAGGTTAATTAGGTTAACTAGGCAGGTTAGGGTAATTAGGCAAGTTATTGTATAATGATGGTTTGTTCTGTAGACAAACCATCAGGGGGAAAAATAGCTGAAAATTGTGTTTAAAAAATTAATAACTGCTTTTATTCTTGCCGCAATAAAACAAATAAGACTTTGTCCAGAAAAAATATTATCAGACAAACTGTGAAAATTTTCTTGCTCTGTTAAACATCATTTGGGAAATATTTAAAAAAGAAGGAAAAAATCAAAGGGGGGCTAATAATTCTGACTTCAACTGTACTCACACACACACACAAACACACACACACACACACACACACACACACACACACACACACACACACACACACACACACACACACACACACACACACACACACAGTGCTCAGCATAATTAAGTACACCCCATTTAGAAAATGTATATATTTTTCCATTTCTCCGTGAATATAGGCAGTGTATTTTAGTGCATTTAAACAAAACTGATTTATTAAACATATATATTTATTAAAATAATATCTTAGTCACCAAACATATTCAGAAATGGAATGATGATACAATTAAATTCAAGCAAAATAAAAATGTTGCAAAAATAAATTACAACCTACAAAATTTCAACTAATTTGTACAACTTTTGTGCTTTTAATTTTTCCTCTTTTGAAAATTTGTATTTAATATTTTTCTGTAACAGATACATTTGGCTGACTGTTATTGTAAGTTATTTTGTTAGATAAGCTCTGGATTTGGCTTCTATACAGACTAATGTATGTGCACAAAAATAATATTGTATAGTTTCCTATTAAAATATGAATTTAAAAGAGAGATTTGTGAAGGGTAAACGTATACATGCTGAGCACTGTATGTAAATTTTGCCTAAATAATTAATTATTATTATCCCCGAAAAAAATGTTTTATGCTATTATACTTTTCCAACATATACTTTGTTTCTTAAACTTGAATTGTAATGACATGATTTTTACAATAACCATATTGCCTTTATATTTACAGTGGGGAACAATGTTTTCTTTCTTTCTTTCTTTCTTTCTGTCGTTCTTTCAATAAACATAAACTTTACACTTGCACTGAAAGTTTACTGGCCTTTTTTGTCAAAAAAACACCCATGCATTTATTGACATTTATAATTAAATGCAAAATAATATGAATACTAATACTAATATTTTTAAAACTATTATAGCCTATAAAAAGGATTATAAAATAACCATAATATTGAATATAATAAAATAACCAATAAATATCTTTATTGTGAAGATTTGCAAAATATAACAAAACAATTTATTTAAAAAATGTTATATAGGGAAGGTTTTTTATTTAAGTTCAGATTTTCTTTTTAATTGTTGGTCCACAATCCAGACTTTCAAATTTTATATTGGTAGATAGATAGATAGATAGATAGATAGATAGATAGATAGATAGATAGATAGATAGATAGATAGATAGATAGATAGATAGATAGATAGATAGATAGATAGATAGATAGATAGATAGATAGATAAAAACAGTTTATAGAAAGATAGATAGATAGATAGATAGATAGATAGATAGATAGATAGATAGATAGATAGATAGATAGATAGATAGATAGATAGATAGATAGATAGATAGATAGATAGATAGATAGATAGATAGATAGATAGATAGATAGATAGATAGATAGACAGACATAAAGATAGATAGATAGATAGATAGATAGACAGACAGACAGACAGACAGACAGACAGACAGACAGACAGACAGACAGACAGACATATAGATAGATAGATAGATAGATAGATAGATAGATAGATAGATAGATAGATAGATAGATAGATAGATAGATAGATAGATAGATAGATAGATAGATAGATAAAAACAGTTTATAGATAGATAGATAGATAGATAGATAGATAGATAGATAGATAGATAGATAGATAGATAGATAGATAGATAGATAGATAGATAGATAGATAGATAGATAGATAGATAGATAGCGGTAGTTTGACAATAAATGATTTTACTCAATTTAAGGATAATTTTTCACCACAAACATCAACAATTTTGCCTAAATAATTAATTCAATTATCCAAAAGTTTTTTAAATCATTTGTTTTCCCAACATAAACTTTCTTTCTTTGTCTGAACGTGTATTGATCTTCATTCCTTCATGCAAACTTTACATTTTAAACTCCAATGATCAAAATATATGTATATTTAAAACTACTATAGTCTAAACATAAACATGCAATAAACATTGATATTTATTGATTAAAAATTTAATATAGTTATTTAATATAACCTTCAAGATTATATACATTTTTTTTTCTTCAACCAAGTGTTATACTTACAAACGAAAGTCTTGTCATAATTTATCGTTCAGTTTCAAACAAAACACAATATTAAAACCGGACCATATTTCTCGTCATAAGCAGAAATAAGACGTGCAGCAACTGGCTCTTCAAGTTCAGACGCTCATTGATTATCAAGGGTGTGATTCAGTTTTGGCGCCGCAGACAGAGTGTTAACAAAAACAAACTGACAGAAGTTTCGCCACACAGCAACTCCAACAGGGCGACGCTGTTTTCTTTTCATTAATCTGCGAGTCTCTCAATGGGAGGCCGCTGTCAGTGTGCCGTTATTGTGACGTTTGTTGACAGCCCGTGATTACCGCCGATTACCTCAGAAACGCCAGACTGACACCGACTCTGACAGAAATGACAGTCCCGGGACAAACTCGACCTGCGGAGGCTCAAATCTCACCTCACACACAGTCCTGTCTGCAGCCCGGGGTGATGGATGACGAGCAGACAACCCACACGAAGAAATACTACAGCAATTTATAGTAAATACTAGTGTTTGTGAATATGTACTTGAATTACCATAGCAACATAGTCAGCACGTTAACACAACGACTATAGTAATAACATACGACTAAATACTGTTGTTTTGTACACCTAAGTAATATAGAATATATTCTACTACCACAATTTACTGCGGTAAACACTAAAGTATACTACAGGTTGTCAGCTTAATACTGATTCATTCACAAAGTGTTGCAAATAGAGTATGATTCCGGCTGGAAGTCAGCATAATTAATCATTTTACTTATTGAATTACACAGCACACATTGTGTTTTATTCATGTCTATGTTAGTAGCATAGCCAACACGATCTCACGGCAATTCGTAACTTTTTGATTTAGTGGCTAATTCGTATGAATTCGTACGATCTAATTCGTACAATTTGCTACGATTTGCTGATCGCCCAATGACGGTTGGGGTTAGGTGCCACGCCTCCTTTTAAAAATCGTACATTTTCGAACGACTGAACTCATATGAATTCGTACAAATTAGCCACTAAAATAGCAAAATGTAAAATACTTACGTTTCCTCATTAGATCAGGCTGGCATAGCACTAGCTAGCATAAAATAATATTTGTTACACAGTGTTACACATTTATACTGTATTTCTACAGCTTTATACTAGGGTTGTGCGCCAATAGACAATATCGGGCAAAGATATCGCTGAGAGCTGAGACCTATGACGATTTTAAAGACAATATTTAGCTCGTTTCCTGTTAATGTAGACCCATTACATGTTTCAATTACATTGGTGAATAAAATTAATAGTATTATTTTTAATCATCATTATTAATAACAAAAGGATGCAAATAATGAATTAAAAAATTATTTGACACACTGTAAAAAATAAAAAGTTGAGTAAACTTAAAATTTTAAAGCAACCGGCTGCAAAGAAATTTTGAGTTTACTCAACTTCAGTGGTTGAAGTTGTGCCAAATTATTTTTTTAAGTTGACTGAAATGGCTGGTTTAAGTCACGACAACTTTCAAGCCTAAGTTCATCTAACTCGTCATTATGAGTTTGCCTAAAATTAAACAGGGGTTGAGTAAACTGTAAGAAATGAGTTGGCACAACTTAACAGAAGTTCAGTTAACTCAAAGCTGTGCAGCTGGTTGCCTTCATTTTTTAAGTTGATTTAATCTTTATCTTTTAATTCATAATTTGATGGAAATCTTATATCTGCGCTTCTCAAACAAATACCTGTATGACTCTAAGTATGAAGTTAAGAGATTACAAAACACACTATAAAACACAATATCAAAGAATATATTTATTGACAATTCTGCAAACGGCTTTCTGTCCAAATGAAATGTACTGCAGTCCAGAGAAGGAAAAGAGGCAACAAAAAGGTAAATCCTCAAATCCTATATTGCCTTTTAAGTGCTCGAGTTAAGCAAAAGAAATATTTAAAATGCTTGCACTATCAACATTATTTTCAAAGTGCAAGAGTGTTGTGAATGGAATTGATACAAACAACTGAAGGTAAGATCCAAATGCAGGTTTAATCGATGGTCAGGCAAGCAATAGTCAAAACAGGTATGAACAGGCATATGCGGGCAAATCCAGAGTCGAAGTCAGTAAACAGGCAAAAGGTCGAAAGGCAGGCGGCTACACAGGATACATAGGATACAATGCTAGATTCAGACACGGAGAAACAAGACAGGGAGAAACGCGTAGAAATGTCACCAAACAGTAAACAAGACTTGGCAAAGTGAATCAGTCTGTGTGCTGCTTAAATACTGTGTGAAATCTCAGTCTGTGACAGGTTTCAGCTGGTGATGTAATCAGGAAGATGAATGACCAGGCGTGCGTGATTGGGAGAAGTGCATGTATGAAAATGTAGTCCTGGGGAATGGGGAAGTGAAGTGAATGATGATAGAGGAAACCAGCGATCTCCAGAGAATGATCGCTGGTTATCGTAACAAAGAGTAATTAGTTTTGTCACGATATTTTAATTTTGTTACCCATCAGTTCTATAATTTTAAAAACGTCCATTTCCTGCTAACATTTGAGCGTTGTTGACCATGTTTTAAACACTGTTATATTGCCATTGTGTTCACATGCTCAACAGAAAACACTGATTGGGCGTGAAGATCATCAGTTCACCAAACTCACTGCTGTTTACTGAGTGGAACCACAGACACAGGGACACTTAAGAATTTCACATTGATCAACTGGTCAGTGTATAAGCTGACACAAGTGTTACGCTGATGGATCAACTATGCGACGTTTTGAAACACTCCAGTTTGTGTGTGTGTGTGTGTGTGTGTGTGTGTATCTGTGTTTGCACTCCATGAACATCAGTGAAGAGCAGTGAAATGGTGAACTTCTCAGCCAATCACAGTCATTTATGTTGAGTTCTTGAACACAACAGCCAATCTATCAATTGGTGGGAAATGGATGTTTTTAAAATTTGAAAATGTAAAATCAAAACTGAATTAAAGTTTCGTGACAACACCAAGAGTAACACAATTTCAGTGTACAAACAAATGCATTTTGTTTTTGAAAGACTGGACTCTTGCTGAGCACTGAGGATCAAGGCCAATAAACACTTTCTGAATAGTTTCAAAGATGTGTTTCAGTTCTTTGGGGTAGTTCATAATGAGGAAATTAATCAAACCAAAGAGGAGAACAACAGCTGTCGGAAGATCTTTTCCAGCACGATTTGCTCTTCCAGAACCACAGACAGGCACCTTACATTTAGGTTGGTCTGAAGAGTGGCAACATCATCTTCAACAGTGCTAAGGATGTCCATCTCCATCTCTTTTGCGCAAATATCTTCTGGCTCTGTGTCCTGCAGTAAAAAGAAACATAAAAAGAGGATGAATAACTATTTTTACTGCTAAATCACAAACATCTCCAAAAAGCAAGGTAAAAAAAAGCAAAGGCAAAGCAACTTAATTTGGAAACTGAAGGTAGTAATGTCAGTAACACAGTCATTTATATACCTTCTATTTATAAAACTTTTCAGGTAACACTTTTCTAATAATGAATCATTTATTAAGCATTAGCAAATAGTGAATTGATTATCCGTTAAGCATCAACTCTACATGAATAAGGACTAGTATCTAATACATAAGTACTAGTATCTATTAATTAGGTAGTAGCATCTCAGTAATAGGAACTAGTACCTAATAATTAACTACTAGTAGATAAAAATATGCACTAGTCACAGCTGGAATACATACTAGTCAAAACTGAATAGTTGATGTCTCAATTAGAGATCCCATAGAAATGAATGGGAAAATTTTTAATTTATTACGAGTAACAACAGAATAGTTACTAGTCACTATTAAAATAAGTACTAGTAACTAATAAATAAGAACTAGTATCTATTTAATACGTACTAGTATCTAATAAATAAGTACTAGTATCTAATAAATAAGAACTAGTATCTATTTAATAAGTACTAGTATCTAATAAATAAGTACTAGTATCTAATAAATAAGTACTAGTATCTAATAAATAAGTACTAGTATCTAATAAATAAGTACTAGTAACTAATAAATAAGTACTAGTATCTAATAAATAAGAACTAGTATCTAATAAATAAGTACTAGTAACTAATAAATAAGTACTAGTATCTAATAAATAAGTACTAGTATCTAATAAATAAGTACTAGTAACTAATAAATAAGTACTAGTATCTAGTAAATAAGTACTAGTACTTAATGGAAAAGATACTAGTATCTAAAATATAAGTACTAGTAACAAGACAATAGATACTAGTACAGGCTATAGAATAAAAGTTAAAACGGCTTGCCATAGGTCATTAGCTATTGTCACATTAAACCAGATGCTCAGACCCTGAGAGATGACAGGTGGCACCACTTTACAATTGAAGGGCATTAATTATGGTTATTCACAGGTTAGTCATTTTGATCAGAAATTCCCAACATGTTTTAATTATTAAAAATGAAATTTGCTTTATAATTATTGTTGCAGCACCTGTTTTCACTCCCTGGTCAGCCGGACTCAGTCATGGTTGTTCTACTAAAGACTAAGGGTGCTTTCACACCTACACTTTTGTTTCGGAACGTGTCTCGTTTGCCCAGTTAGCGCGGTTCGATTGGCATATGTGAACAGGGCAATCGCGCTCTGTTCCGCGCCAAAGTAATCGCTCCGAGATCGCTTGAATGAGGTGGTCTCAGCTCGATTGAAACGAACCCTGGAGCGGTTCAATTGCAGTGAGAAAGCAAACGATCCTAGCGCGGTTATATCACAGTGTTTTATGGATATGTAATAGGCTTACGGCTATATGAAGAGAGAATTATGAGTAGGGCGGGAAGTTTCGCGAGTCTCCGGATGCCCGCAAACGAGTGATGATCTCCCGGTAATCTCGCGTCTCTCTCCCAGTCCTCAAATAGGCATCGTCGCGCACCCTTCTCACCCCTCCCCACCGTGTCTCTCCTCAGACACGCCGCGCGCACCCTGTCAATCACCACCAAACCACCACCTCTCCTGACAGCTGAGCGGGACGCTGCAAAATAAACCCTGACACTCTGACCAATGTGAGGAGAGTTTACTCGCATGTGACTTGTTTTAGCTCTTTTGGTCCGATTAGAAACTTTGCAGTGTGAAAGCGAACCGCTCCAAGAGCAAAGAGCAACAATGTAACAATTGTAATCTCTGTTTCGGAACAACTGAATCGATTCACAGGTGTGAAAGCACCCTAAGTGATGAAAATGTAGCATCCTTTACAGAGGTGAAAACAGTGCTACAAACTTTTCTTTTAGGGAACAAACTGTTTTGTAACTTCAAAGATTAATTACCTGCATGAATTCCAATATTGCACACAAAAAGAGAAACTCCATGGTAAACTCCATAAAGTTTAATATGCCCCCCTTTAATCAGTGATATGATTGAATGCTAAATAATTACTTGATTGTCCAGTTGGTCCAGGGCGCCCTTATTATCTCTCCATATCGCCCACCACATGATCCATAAAACTTGATAGCGTATTCATCCGAAAAAGAGAAGGTATCTTTGAGGTTGGTTTGAGTAATCCTGTAAACCTCAGCATAGACCTACAAACAGACCATAAAAATATGAATAGTATGATTTGTGAACAAGGGTTATACATTTTGAAATAAATAATCTCAAATGCAAACTTGCCTAAACTCCCAAAAACATGCAGGCCACTGTTTTCGGACATCAGCTACAGGAGGTTAAAAAAATCAAATAGTCAGTAACTGCAGCAGACTGTTAATGTGCTAATGTCAAATGTGATTTTAATGCACCTACAGCAGGGGTCTCAAACTCAATTTACCTGGGGGCCGCAGGAGGCAAAGTCTGGGTGAGGCTGGGCCGCATAAGGGATTTCACAAAAAAAAGTCCTCAAATGTCATTATTAACAGTTTTAATTATTTCTTCTGAACATGAAGTGTCCTGAACATTAATAGAACATTGAGTGAAGATTATGAACAGTTCTTCTGAACATGGCATCTTTTGCCTACTCCTTGCTGCCAGAAACTTGACAGCGCTTCTTCTCACAAATCTGAACCACATTTGGCTTTAGAGTGGAAGCAGTTGAGACCCTCAGTATGGCTTGAAGATGATCATCATTAAGTCTAGACCTGTACTTTGACTTATTGAAGTCCTAGGGAAAAAAGTGGGGGAACTCACTCAAAACTTCCATTCCCTCACCTAAAAAAAGGCGTATATTTGTATAAATAAAACATCCCCACCCTACTCCTGTCTGTACCAGTCTGTATCTACCTATAATATATATAAGATGCAGGGCAGGCACGTGCACACATAGGGCTCAACCTGTGCAGTGCACATGCCCTTTTTAGTTTTGCATAGAAAGTGCCCTTCCAAAATGATCAAAAGTGCCCCCGCGACGCGACACACCCTCGGTCCCGCCCTTCAGTAGGCGCGCGATAACACCACTCTTGAGTACGCGCGCGACAACACAGCTGATCAGAACGCGCGCGACAACGCCCCTCCACACTTCCCGCCCGTCACAGCGTCTAACAAAAGGGCGGGGTGCGTGGTGATGTTACCGGCATCCTCGCCCCTTTGTTTACACGGCGGGCAGGGAATGCCAGTGACCGCTGTGTACGGATAGAATCAGCGGAGCGGGGAGCACTCTCTCTCCCCGCTCCGCTGATTCTGTCAGTGTACAGCGGTCGGCGCGGGCCACAAAATATTGCACTGAGGGCCGCAAATGGCCCGCGGGCCGCGAGTTTGAGACCCCTGACCTACAGTCTTTAAAGTGCAGAAGCAGTCTGCGAACAAACAAGGCTGCTGCCAGGATGCTCCTTGATAGTGATGTAGTCTGTAGTGTAACTTCTCAGCTACTGTTTACAAATTTGCAAAACTTACACTGCATTCCAAACCTATAAAAAAGTAAATAAAAACGTAACATTGCAGGTCAAATTGTTTTCATAAATTAAACTGATGTTTTTAAAAAGCACAATATAAAATAAATATTGCAAACATAAAAAGAGAAGATTTAATTAATGCATACATACATGTTACTTAACTCATAAATGGTTAATGTATGCCAAATAAATAATCATAAAAACCACAAGCTCCTGGAATACTATATGTACACTACTAGTGACTGTATATTTAAAGTGGTATGCTAAATATTATTTTGAAGTGGTTTTAATGTTATCGCATTGCTGTTTTAATACAGACACAACAGGGTTAACAATACAGTGGTGACCGGCCGCTCAGATATGTCTGTTTGCAACAACAATATTTCACTACATTTCCCTCCAGTTTAAGAAGCAAATTAACGTTAAACAGTCCTTCAAATGAAGCAAACTTCACAGGTGGCTAGCTTGTTAGCCCGAGCTTGTCAAAAAATGATCTTCACACGATGTAACTTAGTTTTTTGGGAACATAACATTACATTTTACCTTAGATTTGGACGCTATTTAGATTAATTTGGATAATAAAGCTAAAACAAAGCTTACCTGAATCAGGAGATGGCAGCTGCTGCTGGTGAGAGGACACCTCGTGCAAAATGGCACCCGAAGACAGACTGAGCATGTGCAAAGACGGGAAGTAGATGATCCAGTGAAGAACTCAAAATGTAAAGTCTGCTCAACTTAAGTATTTACTTTCATTGAACAAACCAGTTTTAAACCTTCAGTTAACTCATTTTTAAAAGTAAACTCAACACTGAGCTCAAAATATGTCCACCCAACTTACAATTTTGATTTGAGTTAGCAATTTGCAAGTTCGATTTTTTACAGCTGTTCACATCAACATCACTTGATCACTTGACACTTTCAGACTGCAGCAACATACATCTTTAGCATGAACTGAAAATTAGACTAGTCTACTCAAAGGACAAAATACAAAATTTTGTACAAAATGCAGCAGCCAGAGTTCTGACCAGGTCTAGAAAATATGATCATATAACCCCAATTTTATCCTCCTTACACTGGCTGCCTGTTAAGTTTCGTATTGAATTTAAAATATTACTTCTCACCTATAAAGCTCTAAATAATCTAGCTCCTGTTTATCTAACCAACCTTCTGTCTCGCTACAAACCAACTCGCTCTTTAAGATCTCAAAATTCAGGGCTTCTGGTAGTACCTAGAATAGCAAAATCAAGTAAAGGAGGTCGAGCCTTCTCTTTCATGGCTCCTACACTCTGGAATAGCCTTCCTGATAACGTCCGAGGCTCAGACACACTCTCCGAGTTCAAAACTAGATTAAAGACCTATCTGTTTAGTAAAGCATACACTCAATGCATCACCTAGCGGGTTCCACACAGGCTTCTGCATCTTGCTTATATACACTATGAACAGCAGCTACGCTAATTATTTTCTTTATTCTCTATTTTCACCTGGGGATACTCATCCCGAGGTCCTCAGATTATGCGGAGTCACTGATTGGATCCAAGACCAGCGACGTGATGATCCCAAGGATTCCATATCCGGGACCAGGCCATATCCTGAGCTGCTGCTGCGCTGATGGTCGTGGGGAGTGGAGAACATGAGTCTGATTCCAGCGACGCTCCAGGGACAGACGAATCTTCGCTGAGGCCATCTTCCAGCCTAAACCACGACGAATGAAGTTCTGCACAAGACTTTTGGCCAGCGGAGAAATTAAAATGGTCGTGCCCAACTGAGTCTGGTTCTCTCAAGGTTTTTTTTCTTCACTCCCATCAGGTGAAGTTTTTTTTCCCTCTCCGCTGTCGCCACTGCCTCGCATGGTTCAGGATTGGTAGAGCTACGCATCGATGAATTTGCTCTTCAGTGTTTGAACTCTCAGTAATGATTTAATCACACTGAACTGAGCTAAACTGAACTGAACTGAACTTAAACACTAAAACCTGAACCACACTGTTACAGTTACTGAACCACACTGTTCCAGTTACTATGACCATTTATGTGAAGCTGCTTTGACACAATCTACATTGTAAAAGTGCTATACAAATAAAGCTGAATTGAATTGAATTGAATTTTTTTTTATTGCAGGGCGATTATAGACATGTATTCACAATTTTACATAAATCAACATGCAAAAAATGTATTATTTCCTTTGCTGTCTAGCACTCTCTCTCAGCAGCAGTTGACTCACGCTGCCAACAAAATCTCACGGCAATTCGTAACTTTTTGATTTAGTGGTTAATTCGTATGAATTTGTACGATCTAATTTGTACAATTAAGTACGATTTGCTCATCACCCAATGACGGTTGGGGTTAGGGGTGGTGTTAGGTGCCACGCCTCCTTTTTAAAATCGTACATTTCCATCTGACTGAACTCGTACCAATTTGTACGAATTAGCCACTAAACTGTCAAAACGTAAAATACTTACGTTTCCTCATGAGATTAGGCTCGCGCTGCACATGAGGGCACTATACACAGCCACAGCAATAACGTATTTATTTAATTTACAAATATGTTAGGCCTGAATTTATTTATATAGGCTATTAAAATATATTTTATTGATTTATTTAAACTACCCCATAACCTGCATTTTACCATTCGTTTTGGCTTTAACAAATTATTGAGCAGATTAATAGTAGTAGTAGTAGTAGTAAAACTTTATTGTCCTTGACAGGAGATTTGTTTTGGGCATCGCCATATTGCTGCAGACACTCACTAAAACAAGCAATAAAAAACAGTAGAAAATACAACAATTACAAAATTTATGGTGCCAATTAAGATATACTCTTATTAAGTAAACCCACTGACACAGGTACAAAGGATTTCTTGTAACGGTTTAACCTACACTTTGGGACTCTATATCTTCTACCAGAGGGAAGCAGTTCGTACTGGGGAAACAAAAAATGAGTTGGATCCTTTACAATCCTATCCACCTGATTGAGGACACAGTTCTCATATAAAACTTGAGGATTAAAATTTTCATTGTGCCCGACAATTTTCCATGCTGTCTTTAAGAGATGCATCAGTTTAGATTTACACTAAACAGAAAGGTTGCCAAACCACACTGTAATGCCATACCTGACAATGCTTTCAAGAACTGCTTTATAAAACAGCATCATGAGCTTCTTGTTGACTCCAAAAAGACGCAACCTCCGTAAAAAATACAATCTCTGGCGTAAACGAGAACAAACCCAATCAATGTGTGTTTTCCATGTGAAAGAACTGTCTATATGAATGCCCAAGTACTTATAGGTATCTGACTGAGTAATAGGATCATCATGTACAACCACTTGACGATGGTCACCTATGCACTTTGGGTCAAATACCATCTCTTCTGTTTTCTTAGTATTTATTTTTAGCTTATTTCTATCACACCAATCAATGAACTGACTAATTTCTGACTGATATATAACCCCAATATCATCCTTCTCATAAAGTAAACTTAAAATGGCTGTGTCATCAGAGTATTTAAAAATAAAATTCTGTGAATGCTTACTTATACATTCATTTGTAAAAAGTGTAAAAAGAATAGGTGAACTGACACAGCCAGTAAAATGATTAAGATTATTATAACTTATCAAAGAACATTTTACTGAGCTCAGTGAATAGTTTAGTATAGGCCTACAGTTTAAAAAGCCAAGTCAGCATTGCCTGTCTAAAATGAAACTATTTCTCTTATCAGAAAACAATAAACACATATCCCAAGCGCAACACTGTGTTAGATTTTATCAAATACAAATGTGACATTGTTGATGACTATGTATTGTGTATCAGCGATCTCACAGGGAAAGGATATGACGAAATGAAAATGTTGAATATCACCCAAAACAACTCTATACTTTCTAGATCCTTTTTCATGTGGAGAAGAAGAAGAAGAACACTGATTACAATCTTAGATGAGCGGATACTTTAAAAACAGATGAAGATGCTTTTGGGATGTAAAACATGCGCTGAGAGCTTTCGGGTCAAGTTTCAACTTGTGTCAGGTTTGCATTGTAATTTATGACATTATATTTCACAAATGCTACACAGAAAGAGAGAGAGACATACGACTTCAGCGCCTCAAGCCGAATTCCAGTGTTGTGAATATATATATAGAGAGATAACCCGTATTAGAATCAAAAGGTCCTGCCCTTCTCTATGAGAGACTCAAGTGTTAACATGAAGGAATGCATCAATCAACTGGGAACTTTAGTGTTGACTGTAATTGTCTGTGTCAATCATCAGGAGTCAACCTGGTTATTAAAAAGTAATTGAAAAATGAAATTATTAACGTTGTATATTAATAATAACTGATTTCTGTATTAAAATAATATAAATGTATTTGTTATATTATCAAACGTTTATTATCACACATTTAACAAAATGGTTTGTTGATTTAATAAAGTAACATTTGAATAATCTTCTTGTCATATTTAATATCCAAATATTGTTAGAACTGACAAGTTTGTAGAGTAGGGTTTTATTAGTCGATGTTTAATGAATGTATTTACTAGCATGACTAAATGATGAACAATACATTTATAACATTGTTTGTACAGTTATTTTTCCACATTAAAATAAAGTTCATTACAGTTCATTTAATAACACATTAGTAAATGCTGAACTATGATTAATAAATGCTGCACAATTGTCTGGTATTAGTTCATGTTAGCAAGTAACTAGCATTAACCAATTTTTAATTTTTACTTATGAAATAGTTGTTAATATTAAAATTTATGGCAATTTAACAAAAATATTTATGCAAATTTAATCAATTAATTCAATTCTATTCAATTCAGCTTTATTTGTATAGCGCTTTTACAATGTAGATTGTGTCAAAGCAGCTTCACATAAATGGTCATAGTAACTGGAACAGTGTAGTTCAGTTTTTAGTGTTTAAGTTCAGTTCAGTTTAGCTCAGTTCAGTGTGATTTAAAGTCATTACTGAGAGTTCAAACACTGAAGAGCAAATTCATCGATGCGTAGCTCTACCAATCCTGAATCATGCGAGGCAGTGGCGAGAGCGGAAAGGGAAAAAAAACTTCACCTGATGGGAGTGAAGAAAAAAAAAACTTGAGAGAACCAGACTCAGTTGGGCACGACTATTTTAATTTCTCCACTGGCCAAAAGTCTTGTGCAGAGCTTCAGTCACCGCAGTGGCTTAATTAACAATTATGAATTTCCTCAACACCCTAAAAAATATTTATTCATTCATTTTCTTCTCAGCTTAGTCACTTTATTAATCAGGGTTTGCCACATCGGAATTTATATATATATATATATATATATATATATATATATTTTTTTTTTTTTTTTTTTTTTTTTTCATAATTTCTGTTTAGCGGAGAGAAGATTTTTTAACACATTTCATAACACATAGTTTTAATAATTCATCTCTAATAACTGATTTATTTTATTTTTGGCATGATGACAGTAAATAATAATAGACTAGATATTTTTCAAGACACTTCAGCTTAAAGTGACAGTTTAAGGCTTAACTAGGTTAATTAGGTTAACCAGGCAGGTTAGGATAATTAGGCAAGTTATTGTATACCGGGTAATAATTTTGACCTTTAACCTGGTGTTTAAAATATTAATAACTTTTATTCTAGCTGAAATAAAACAAATAAGACTTTCTCCCGAAGAAAAAATATTTTGAGACATACTGTGAAAATGTCCTTGCTCTGTTAAACATAATTTTGGGAAATATTTAAAAAAGAAAAATAAATTTTTATATATATATATATATATATGAGCAATTTAAGCATTATGGATGTGACATTTGTTTGCAGTAAAATCTCAAAACATAAACTCCAAGAGAAAGTATATATCTTAAGATTATATTAAAACATCTGTTTATATTTTCAAAACTACCAACCACCGAGTTAGAGGAGCAGGAAAATATCAATCTGGAAACAATTTTTATGTTTTAAATGAGGAAATAAATGTGTGTTATGGATGTGACAAAAAAAACTGTAAATTTACAGTGTACAACATACTTTGTAGAATTCTTTGAATTAAACTGCACAACCCAAAATAAATAATGCTAATCAAAAGCATAAGAGTTGCCTAGCTTTAGAACAAAAACAATTGATTTTATTTTATTTTACATTTTTGCATTTATGAGGAAAAAGCTTTGTTATGGATGTGACACGTTTCTGTTATGGGTTTGACAGATGTGAAATTTGCATTTGTGTGATTTTGGTTAATCAAATGTAATATGTTTAACAGATCAAGGAAATTTTCACAGTATGTCTGATAATATTTTTTCTTCTGGAGAAAGTCTTATTTGTTTTATTTTGGCTAGAATAAAAGCAGTTTTTAATTTTTAAAAAAACATTTTAAGGTCAATATTATTAGCCCCTTTAAGCTAATTTTTTCCAACTGTCTACAGAACAAACCGTCGTTATACAATAACTTGACTAATTACCCTAACCTGCCTAGTTAACCTAATTAACCTAGTTAAGCATTTAAATGTCACTTTAAGCTGTATAGAAGTGTCTTGAAAAATATTTTGTCAAATATTATTTACTGTCATCATGACAAGGATAAAATAAATCAGTTATTAGAAATAAGTTATTAAACTGTTATGTTTAGAAATGTGCTGAAAAAATCTTCTTTCTGTTGAACAGAAATTAGGGAAAAAATAAACAAGCGGTCTAATAATTGAGGGGGGCTAATAATTCTGACTTCAACTGTAAATATATACTGGCTTTAACCCAGTGTTGCTTGGGCCAATATTGGCTTAATTTTTAAAGTCAACTTTACATATTTAAATCCAACTATTGGTTTTGTCCATAAATACATACATAATCAATTTGTTTTTTAGTTTATTTATTTGTTTAATAATTCATTCACACATCATAGTTTTCTGTAATTTCATTGCTGAGCTCAGACACAAACATTTGAACATAAAAACATAAATTATTAAAATCATTTTAAATAACTAAACACAGATTCATTTGTGCCAGGAGAGTTTAAAAAATGAACCACCAGTCTTAGTTCTGATAGCTTTTAATTGTCTGCCTGCGGGTAAAGGCGTGAAAAGATGTCTAGCTGGATGTGTGGGATCTCTAAGTATCAGCAAGTCATTTTTTTAATTTTCTTGCAAAGCCTAGACATAAATGTTTTCTATATTTGATCCAGCACTGGGTTAAAACAACTGTGTGTAAAGAATAGCAACTAATATATATTTAGTTCACTTAATAAATCAGTTTGAAACACCATATACAAACCATTCCTCATAAAGAAAAGCACATTTCCTAATCTGAGAAACAGAACTTGTGAAATCACCTACTCCAAGAACATTCTGGCTCTATATTTGGTCCGTTAATTGAGTAAATTTTGACGTAATTTCCATTCTTCAGCGCCAGTATATTTTCTCATTACACCTCTGCCCTGCGGTCTGCTTCCAGCAGCTCAGCTTTAAGACCTCCTGCTCTTCTGGCCTCTGCTTTCTCTCAAACTTCAGCTGTTTGATTCACTGGCGGCACACTTCCACGCATCTCTCTTTATTTTCCCCTCAGCCGCCGATTTCTTCAATCAAAAAATTTTTAAAAATTCTTACGAAATGACTCTAAAAGTGAACGCTTAACTCCCTTTTTTCTTGCACGAGGCAAATCGCCAGTTCAATTCCCTCTGAAGCAAAGCAGTGACACATCAAGACTCGCACATCAAGACACTCATCCAAAAAAATGCTCTGGGAAATATTGAAAACACTCGAGCACTGACCATAACCAGTGTCCTCAACTGTTTGGTTTGTTCAGAGGGGTAAATGCTATGCTTGTTTGTGGTAACATTACAGCTCTTTCCTTTGAAAAGCCTTTCATAGATCATGTAATCACATTTACAACAGCAGATATTGTAATTGAGTGCATGAAGAAGTTTATTTGGGTCATTGTGGAGAGATGGGCTATTACTTTCTGAGCAATCACACTAATGACTTAGCCGGCAGCTAGCTCTCTGCAACTCTCACATGGTCGCCCACTGAAGCTAAGCAGGGCTGCGCCTGGTCAGTACCTAGATGGGAGACCACATGGGAAAGCTAGGTTGCTGCTGGAAATGGTGTTAGTTAGGCCAGCAGGGGGTGTTAAACCTGCGGTCTGTGAGGGTCCTTATGCCCCAGTATAGTGACAAGGACTCTATACTGCTCAGTAAGCGCCGTCTTTCGGATGAGACTTGAAACTGAGGTCCTACCTCTCTGTGTTCAATAAAAATCTTTCAAAAAAAAGTAGGGGTTTAACCTCAGCATCCTCGCCACTGATTACTTAATTACTTAACGGAATTATGAGAAATGTCTGTCTAACCCCGCTGGTCCTACGCCACGCAAACCTGCTCCGAGCTAGTATCGAATCGGCGACCTTCCGCATGGGAGTTGGTTGCTCTACCAAGGAGGCTAAAGACCATGGCCTCTAGCGTCTGTCGCTAGAGCACCTTTAGAGGTCAGAGGAGTGAGGTTTACCTGCACAGTACTTCACTAATGACCCCTGTTACACACCGGGTCCGGGTTACAATCCGGGTCACGGCACCAATGTAACCCTGCCGGTCCTACGCCACCCAACCTGCTCCAAGCTGGTATTGAACCGGCAACCTTCCGCATGGGAGTCGGTTGCTCTAACAAGGAGGCTAAAGACCATGGCCTCTAGCGTCTGTTGCTAGAGCACCTTTAGGGGTCAGAGGAGTGAGGTTTACCTGCACAGCACTTACTAGCTGGCCTCCGTTACACTCACCCCCTAAACCTCACTCCCATCCGGGTCACGGCACCAATGTAGCTATTCTTTTGCATCTCTTCTGCGTTGTGTAAATAAATATTCACCTTGATATGTCTTTTAGCGATTTATTGTTGTAAAACAGTGAAAAATATGAGCCCAGATCTATTCAACCAGCCTCATGCACTGGCTACCTCTTATACATACTACAACGAATTTACTTTTTAAGGTAACAGAGGGGGCGCTCTACATGTAAAATAATAAACAAATGTTAACCCCTTCCTTCCCATTAGTATTTCAATGTATGCAAGTGGAGAGATGCAATATAACCCTGTTACATCGGCCTAACTCTATTTAATTGGATAAACATTTTTGTAGTTTTATGGGTCCCACTTTATGTTAAGTGTCCCTAACTACTATGTACTTACATAAAAAAATAAATACAATGAACTTACTGTGTTTATAATGTATTTGAGAACACTTGTGGTGCTTTTGAGTTGGACTAGAGGTTGGGTTATGGCAGGTTTGGTGGTGTGGGTAGGTTTAAGGGTGGGTTAAGGTGTAAGGGATGGTCAACAGTGTATTTACAAATGTGATTACAAAAGTTAATTACAGTTGTAATTACATACATGTATTTAATCAAGCATAAGTACAAAGTAAACACATGCATTTACACAATAAGTACAGTGTAACAAACTATTAATTCCTATGTAAATACATATTAGTTAAGGCCACTTAATATAAAGTGGGACTGTTTTATGTCTTACCCAGAATACAAAAATACATATAAACACATATAGATCATTTACTTTAATCATTACTATTAGACTGTGAAGAGACTTTCAATCAGCACAACTAAAAATGTTTCTGAAGAAAATCACCTACTGCACCTTTAAAGAGCCCATATTATACATGAAATAGGGTCATATCTTGGTTGTAAGGGTCTCCAACAACAGTCTAATATGCATGCAAGGTCAAAAAACACTTTCATGGTCTTATAATCTGCATTTATTTTTACCTAATTATCCCAGCGACTCCCGTATGAATCGTTCAGTGATTCATTTGTTCCCAAACCCCTCCTTAGCGCGAAGCTAATCTGCGCTGATTGGACCGATGACAGTCTGTCGCGATTGGTCGACTGCCTTCAGTCAGAGAGTGAAATGGCCAATAGCTAATCAGCAATTTAAAAAGTAATCACAGTTCATACACGCTAGATAGTGTAGGCGTGGATTTTAGCTGCCACACACACACAAACACACACACACACCTCCGGACGAGAACGCTCCCGCTTCCGCCCGCACCCGCCAGGTTTTAGCCTTAGAACCCGCCCCGTATTCTGCCCGCCGCGCCCGATCCCGCTAAAGAGCGGGGGAGAACAAAACCGAAAATCTGTATAAACACACACACAGCACCAAGCATAAAGCTCTCGCTCGCTCGCTCGCTCTCTCTCTCTCTCTCTCTCTCTCTCTCTCTCTCTCTCTCTCTCTCTCTCTCTCTCTCTCATACGCGCGCGTGCGCACTAACACACAAGCACCAAGCAGACACATCTTTCTCTTTCTCAGGCAGCCCGCTCCCGTCCCAAATCAAACCCGTTACCGACCGCTCCGGCGATTTATTCGGAAATTTATTCCCGCGCCGCAGAAATCTGGCGCGGGGACAGCCGCGGGTATGCACACCTCTAACGTTACCACGGAGCTCCATAAACAAAGCAGCACGCAACGCGTTTTTAACGTGACTTTGCACGCGATAAGAGAATATAGCCAGTTAACCTGATACAGTACACTCGGTTACAAGTAACAAATCACAACTAAATACATTTGCAAGCTAGAGTCAACGAGGCAACAACTTTAACCGCACGTACTTACACTTGAGAAATGGAAGAAATCCATCCTGATGTCCATCAGTAAGTTACTGATCCTTCCTTTAACAAACGCAGATGAAGTATTCTTTGTAGCATGTAGCTTCCAGAAGTTTCCAGTAGTTTCCAACTGCTTGGCTATAATGCTGAGGTTTCATCTTTGGGTAGAGACTCAATATATCCATCTGCAATGTGACTTCAATCGACCGGCATGTTTGTGTGCGTGTGTTTGTGGGTGTGTGTGTGTGTGTCTGGGTTACTGCGTCAGAGGGCGGGGCCTCAGGTTTGAAATCTCCCGGGTTTGCGCGTGCACGTGAAAAACTTTGTTTCGTTCGTACGTCATGGCGAAACACCTAATGAGTCGGTATCAAGGCGACTCGTTTGAAGCACTATGAGTCGACTCTTTTATAGATGAATCAACAGTTTTAAACACTGTATTCTTACAGATTTAAGCCTTAGCTGGATACTTCACTTCACTTAGAGCTGTGTTACACACTACATGGAGGGGAATTTTCAAAAACCCATAATATGGGCTCTTTAAGTGCTTAAGTTTCAAAATACCGTACAAATAATGCTTTCTAATTCTTTGTATATGAAACTACTAGGCTTTAATACTAATAGTGTCATTTTGGTTACTGTCTCTTTAAATTCAAATAAGATTTTGCTCTTTTTTTTTAAAGTGGGCATAGCTGCAAAGGCCTGTGTGTCAGCATAGTGGCAGATTCAAAACAAGACTAATGCCCTATGCTAATGAGGAAGAGATCATCACTAGTGGGTGGGGCTTCCCCCACTGATGACACATCCAAAGGGAGAATGTCAATCAAAGTGTTTACGCATAGTGTGATTATAAGAAAGAAAATGGATAAATGTTTACTATTAGATGCTGGTTATATGCACAGACGTCTTTTTTTTTAAACCCTTTTTAAAATTAATGTTTGCATACTATGACCCCTTTAATATAGCTCTGCATGGGCAACAACGCTTGCATTTTCTACAAAACTGTTGAAAACGTGCTCTAAGACAAAGCACTGCACTTTGATTCATCACATCTCATTCTGCTCAGAGAGGCAGTTCTGTCCTCTCGGCTCCTGAAGGTCACCGGCTAACAATGTTAGCACTTCAATCCAAACACAAAGCCATACATCAGTAGGCAAGAGCAGAACCAATTCAATTTGATGTCATTAGCTGACCAAGATGAGAGACGGAAATTTACCTTTAACAAGATTAATGGGCAATTACAGGGACATCCCATTAATTTTTAGATAGTTCACTGATTTACAGTGACACAGCGTATTGACCTGAAATAGCATCAAAGATTGCGCTGAGATTGGTTTATGGTTCTGTGTTCTCTCCATTAACACGTCATGCACATGCATGATGGCATCGCACGTCACAATGGTGGATCATTTCAAAGCCATATACTTCATACTATATATTAATATCAGAAAAGTTATTCAGTTATCAGAAGTATCATTCACAAACTTGCTTTGCTTGTTAGTTAGCAAAAAGTGTGCCCAACTATTAAATAATGTATAATAGTGGAACTTGATACTGTTGAGCATTCATTAGTTTATTCATTAGTCCAGGGGTCACCACAGCGGAATGAACCACCAACTAGTCCGCTATATGTTTTACGCAGCAGATGCCCTTCCAGATGCAACCCAGTACTAGGGAAACACCCACTCTCACTTTTTAACACACAAATACACTACGGTAAATTTTTGTTTTCACAATGCACCTATAGCGCATGTCTGTGGGAGAAACCAGAGCACCCGGAGGAAGCCCATGCGAACACAGGGAGAACATGCAAACTCCACACAGAAATGGCAACTTAAAATGTCCAATTATTGTGTGTTGAATAAAATGGACCCTAAATTAAATGAACTATTATTGTAAAACATTCTAAACTCTTCTACACTCTATTAATGTAGATTTAAGGTGATGTAAGAGACAGAGGTCAAATGTATTAAATTTCATTTTAAATGTTTTTATTGTAAAACTTCTAATAGTTACCAAATCTAGAAAACAAGGAAGTATGAATATTAAATGATGCTTCCTAGGGTGCTTTCACATTAGACTCTTGGTGTGTGTATTTGTACAGTTGAATTGATTTTTTTTAATCTTTTTGTAAATATTTCCCAAATTGTGTTTACCAGAGCAAGGAAATTTTCACAGTATGTCTAAATATATTTTTTGCCCAAATATATATTTGCCCCTTTAAACAATTTTTCTTCGATAGTCTACAGAACAAACCATCGTTATACAATAACTTGCCTAACTATTTTAACCTGCCTAGTTAACCTAATTAACCTAGTTAAGCCTTTAAATGTGACTTTAAGCTGTATAGAAGTGTCTTGAAAAAATATCTAGTCAAATATTATTTACTGTCATCATGGCAAAGATAAAATAAATCAGTTATTAGAGATGAGTTATTAAAACTATTATGATTAGAAATGTGTTGAAAAACTCTTCTGTTAAACAGAAATTGGGGGAAAAAATAAATGGGGGCTATTTATATATATATATATATATATATATATATATATATATATATATATATATATATATATATATATATATATATATATATATTGTGGCGAGATAGAGAGAACACACGCAATCAGCGGTAGATTTTCACACTTTGCCCCGGAGGGTGATTTATTTACTAGCGTGCTGTGAATGTATGGCGGAGCGATCGCTCAGTCTTCTGGCCGGGAAGAGTGTAGGGGTTCCGGGGTAAAGGGTGAGGCCGTGCAGGTAGGAGAGAGAGTGGAGATGGTCAGCTGCTGGAGTCCGCTGTGGGAGAAAAGAGACACAGATTTCAGCCAGGGAGTCATTTGAGTAAAAATGATGCTCACGGTCTCTGGGTTGGTCGCGGCTTATATCCATGTCTCTTGATGAGTCTCAGATGTGTTTGATTAGGGTTGATGATGAGGGATTTGATGTGGATCCAGGACCACGGTAATGTTGCATCGGTGAACTTGCCACAATATATATATATATATACTCTCAGAAATAAAGGTGCGCGAGTTGTAACTGGGGTGCTACCTTTTCAACAGTACAAATTTGTACCTAAAAGGTCCATATTAATACCTCAAGGGTACATATTAGCACCTTAAAATTACAAAAGTGTTCCTCTTAAAATTTTTAGGTACTAATATATACATTTGAGGTACCAATATGTACTCTTTAAGTACAAACATGACATGTACCTACTGAAAAGGTACCACACCAGTGACAGCTCGCGTACCTTTATTTCTGAGCGTGTGTGTATGCATGTGTATATATATATATATATATATATATATATATATATATATATATATATATATATATATATATATATATATATATTTATATCTTTTTCTCTCTTTTTTTTTTTTTTTGGTTTAATCTTCTCTAAATCTGCGCTGAATTTTAGCCCTCAACAGTTACTGTCGCACCCAGACCAAGCGGAGTTCCTAATCTACCAACTTCTACAATCAAAGCCACCTGGCGAGATAAACTCTATAATCTTGTAGGTTTGGGGATTGTGTATTGTGGCGGTAGGCAGAGGTTGCGGGCTGGTGTGTGTTCAGTATTTACCCCTGGGCTCAGGGATTGTGGATTAGCTGGATTTTCTGAGCGTATTTTCAGCAGGAGCAGCAGTGAGTCATCAGTTCCTCGGCCCTCTGAAGTTCTGCATCTGTGAAGTTGCTTGGCTTTTCTAAAGGCTCTACCTGACGACGGCAGAAATGAGTTGTCCAGCGCTCATCTCCGACCCCAAAGAGAAGTTAATAAGGCTTATCCTCCAACGAATTGCATGCCGCAGCACAATTATTTTAATTCCAGCCTGCACAAACAAGAGCCGGGAGAACACTGATGAGAAAACCATCCAAACCACTAAATGTTTTTAAACACATTCGATATTGAAAGCAAATATGCACTGTGATGTATCTGGAGATGCGCAAGACCTCTTTACTAAAACAAAATGATCAGATAGTTAAAGATGTTCAATAACAAGACTTCAGATCAGGTAAACATTCCATAGGTTTGAATTTACACAAGCAATCCTTAAAATCCCAACTAAGCAACATGAAGCGACAAATCATGTGTATGAGATTTAAAGCCATGGCAAGTGTTGCCGGAAACCTTAAATGCTTAAATTAGTCAACACAGGTGAGTTCACACTTATATATATTTTTATCCATTATTCATCATAAAGCAACAAAGAAAGCTGAAGAACAAAATGACTTGATGATGTCATCCTTTAAAGTACACTGAAAAAAGTGTTGCATGCAGAACTGTTGCAAACAATTTGTTTGTGTTGAATTTAAACAAACAAATTAAGTTTAGTAATGTTCAACTTCATTTGCTTGTTTAAATTCAGCCCAAATCAATTGTTTACCACCTCTTAACATAAAGAAATTGAGTAAATCCAAGGAATCATCTTTGAATAATTTTTTTCAGTGTAAAATGAACGATCCTCTTTTTTTTTGGAATAACATGCAACAGTAACTGAAATTGAGTAATATCCATAAAACATATTTACAATCTATTTCACATCTCTTTTTCTATTCAGTGAAAGAATATTCAACTACTGGGATCTATAGGGAATTAATTAGAGGGTAAAAATGAAAAAAAAAAAAAAAACAGCCATTATTAAAAATAAGAGAACTTGATGATGAACCCCCACAATAGGTAGCAGTTTCAGAGATAAAGCTACCTCTGTTTTAACAATGTGCAACAATAATCTAATATGGGACATTTCATTGACACGGATCTATTCACAACAGGATATTTAACAATTAAGATCTGCTGGAAATTGATTGGATGGTGAAACGGCTTCAATTTGACATGAACTATAAAGTAAACAATCTCTCTCTCTCACTTTTAACAATGTCCTGTAGACTCTACAGTCACTGACTGGCAGCAGTTCGCCAGTAACTTTCTGTTAATCTAATACAGCAAAATATTTATAGCAATGTTTGATACCGCACGGCGAATGAGAGAAAAAAAAACCTCAGCATTTCCCAGAAACTTAGATGCACACGGCAGGTAGCGTCAGAAAGCCGCGTGTGTTATTCCGGTCACTAAATGCGGTGAAAATCCTACACGAGGTTAAAGTTTGGTTGTGGTGCTAACGTGTTTACACTCTGTGCTATAGTTTGTTCGATACGAACAAACTGAATAAACAAAGAGCACTGGTCGCTCACTTACCAAATCTGTAGAGACAGGACAATCACCAGCAACTAGAGCCACGTCTTTATTAAGAGGAGACTACAAGCGAATCTGGATCTCAGCGTTTGCAGATGAGAACAGCTCTCAGGTAAACAATAATCCTCCTTAGACACGTAAGTTATTGTTGTTGAGCGTCGCGTACACTGTTAATCCACACGTGACTCCAGCTGCGCTCTCACAGAGAGAAAATGAAAACAAAACTTAACTGCAGCAAACTATAAAAGCAACACTTCACGCTTGTTTTGCCAACACAACGTGGCGTCTCTGTCGTCTAAACACTGTGACAGTAATGAATATTAATGAAGTTGCACAATAGAGCGCGCTGATTGGTTTGAACCAAGCCTTACTCATGCATTAATGCAGCACACTGTAAGACGTAATAAGGGCCTACTCACACTATGCCATCCGTACCGTGCCCAGGCCCGTTTCCCAGATCGTTTGAGAAGTGTGAGTGCGCTGAATCGGGCTCAAGCACGGTTCACTTGGCCGGCCCTGGCCCGGTTGGAAGAGGTGTGCCTGAGCGCGGTACACTTGGGCTTTGGCGCGGTACGTTTGTGTGTGAGCGCGAAACGCGCCAAAGCCCGAAACCGAAAGCGAGACGTGACTTTTAAGGGACTGTTTGATATGGATTTATTAATCATTCTCACTGTTCAGTGATCGCAAACTGCCGTAGTTTATTAAAGACGCAAACTCCTCACAGCACGCCAGCTGCGCGCCCTCAGCAGACCTCCTCATTCCTGCAGCACGAGAGCTTTGATTGTTTATGAGCGCCAAAAGTGGCGGATCTGTTCGGTAAAATATCTGACTGCGTGTCCCCGCATCCCTAAGGACTGTTTGGCGAAATATTTGACTGCATGTCACTGCATAACAAACGACTGAAAGGATATAACTAGAGAAATCTCCACTGTCCTGCTTAGTGAGAGCGTATGGCAAGCCGTTTTAACATTTAAACCTTGTTCTGACTATCCATAAATATATTTAGAGATATAATTATATATTTTGACAAGTCATTATTATAATTGGACTTGTCAGAATGACAATTAGAGATATCTGCAATTACAATTGTTCAAGTACGAAATCAGATTGGAGATATCTGCAAATATATTATGACTAGTCATATTCCTCCATTGACTTCCATTGAAAAATATTTGCAGATATCTCTAAATGAGTTTGCAATTGCAGATATCTCTAATTGTTATTCTGACTAGTCGAATTATAATTATGACAAGTCAAAATATAATTAGAGATATCTCTAAATATATTTATGGAGTCAGAACAAAGATTTAAATGCTAAAAAGGCTTGCCATAGAGAGCGCTTCTGAACAGAGTAGCAGTGATGACGTAAGCGTGCCGAGGCCCGATATGGTGTGAGCGCGGGCCGTCGGGGGAGACGTGAGGGGGGACAAGCGTGCTTTGGCCCGGTTCGAGGCAACTGTACCTAGTGTGAGTACGGCCTAAGACACACTCTGGCACAGACGTCCAGTCTGCACGCTGGAATACACGCTATTATCTCATCGCCGTGACGCAGCTTCAAAAATTTGTTTCAAACCGGAAGTACGAATTTGCTTGAAATAACGCAAAAACAACCAATTTACACTTTTTAGTGAAATAGAGGTGTCCTAATAGTGTTTTTAGCAGTGTGGGACACATATACCACTGTCAACAGCTCAACACATGTGTTTTGGTGTTTCGTGACCCTTTAAATACTGTGTCATTTACAAAAATCATTAACAGTGTAGATCGTAAAATAGAGCCTCATGTTTTGTTTTGTTTTCCCTGCAGTGTTGTCCTACTAATAAAGTCCTCTGCTGACATTGTCTGGAAACAGATTTCCCTGGCCCTGCTTTCATAGCGATAAATAAAGATTCTATTCAAAAACGGGATGGATAAGAAGGGAGAGCATGTTCTCCCGGCTGACAGAGTGGAAATGGAGAGGTGGAGCAAGCTCACAGCTTTATTAGGAAGCGTTGGAGATTGATTTTCTGTCAGGCTTGGGACGAGATTGATGGGGGGTTTGGGAGTTGGTGCGGGTGGCAGTCTGAAAACTCCAGAACCGTGCTTTGCGGTTTCTCCATAATGAACACATTCGTCTACAGCTCCTTATCCATATTTGATGAGGATCTCAGAGATAATGAAACGTTCCGGGCCTGCTATTCTACCGTCTTTTGGGTTATTTCACGCACTGCAAACTCCACAGGTCAAGAGTCTTTCAGATAACGGCAGGCCTTCACCTCCAATAGGCACTTTAGATCTCACTAGGGCTTAAAAATGGATGGCCCACATCGAAACTGTAACATGTTTAGGATCCATTTACGAGTAATTCGTCTCCCAGTGGTATCGATCTGCTCTATTTAATTTCTGCTTCTAATGAAGCTGCTTTTAAAGAGCTTCTGTCATTATGTACTTACAAGAAAAGCCCATTAACGCTCACTCAAATGCCCCTCTTATGGCATTTCTTAAGTCATTGTGAAATCAAAATGGACTTGATTTGCTTTAAATGTAGTGCTGGGATAGTGTCCTGGTTTTATGTACTTTTTATATATGTATTTATTACACAGGTGAAAGCATAAGTATTTTCACATATTGTCCAACTGCTGTTTGACAGAGATTTTTATACCTACTACCTACTATAATAAATTAGTAATAGGACTCAATCCCAATTCTACCCCTTAGCCCTTCCCCTTACCCCTACCCCTCGTTTTGCGTCAGGGTTGCATGCTATAATGCCTCTCAATATAAAAGAACAAAAGCTGATTAAATGTGATTCCATCTTTTGGAAAACTGACAAATTTAAAAGAAAAAAGTTGAAGACAAGAAATACTAGGGATGTAACAGTATCAGAATTTCACGGTACGGTAATACCTCGGTATGAATGTCACGGTACGGTATTTATTGAATCATTTACAGGAAAAAACAAAACTTATGAAAATACTCCAAAAAAGTGCCAAAAGTGTCAATGACATACAAATTAGCCATCTATCTGTAAGCTTTGAAACAGGAACTTCAATTTTAATAACAAAAAAATATTAAACCATGTAAAAAAATAAAGTTTCAATTTAGTATTGTTGAAAACTTATCACATTCAACATTTAATCACTCACTCACTTAGATAGAGATGGGTTTAAAGGAAAATATCATATAAATATAATCTGGTAAAAGCTGGTATCTCTGGGCATTTACAATGTCCCCTGCAACAGAAAAAAACCCTCTCATTTGGGACTGAGATTTCTGGGACAAGAGAGATATGACTTGGCCCAGGTTGACAGCAGTGGGTAACGTTGTGCATTGTCTTTCCCCCACTTGAGAGGACAAGCCATGAGTGAGTCTCATGTCTGCATCAATCTGAACAGTGTGCTGACAACACCGCTATTCAGTACGCGCGCGACAACACAGCTGATAAGAACTCGCGTGACAACACCGCTATTCAGTAAGCGCACGACAACACAGCTGATAAGAACTCGCATGACAACACCGCTATTCAGTAAGCGCGCGACAACACAGCTGATAAGAACTCGCGTGACAACACCGGTATTCAGTAAGCGCACGACAACACAGCTGATAAGAACTCGCATGACAACACCGCTATTCAGTAAGCGCGCGACAACACAGCTGATAAGAACTCGCGCGACAACACCGCTATTCAGTAAGCGCGCGACAACACAGCTGATAAGAACTCGCGCGACGACACCGCTATTCAGTACGCGCTACAACACAGCTGATAAGAACTCAAGCGACGACACCGCTATTCAGTACGCGCGCGACAACACAGCTGATAAGAACTCGCGCGACGACACCGCTATTCAGTACGCGCGCGACAACACAGCTGATAAGAACTCGCGCGACGACACCGCTATTCAGTACGCGCGCGACAACACAGCTGATAAGAACTCGCGCGACAACACAGCTGATAAGAACTCGCGCGACAACACCGCTATTCAGTACGCGCGCGGCGACAACACCCACTTTAGAGTTTTCCAGCTCTTTTTTATCCCCGCTTCTAGCAGCACACTCCATTTCCGCATTACTGGGTCTGTAGTGACAACAGACCGCAAGGGATGATGGTCAAGCATGGGCTGATGGGAATTGTAGTTTCCGGTACCTCCCGTTCGCTTCATTCGCCTGAGCAAATTTTCTCAAAAGACCTATAGTTTTACCGAGTCATGCGACTTCGGTAATATCGAAAAAAATTAATATTGCGGTATGACGGTATTTATAATACCGTTACATCCCTAAGAAATACTGATAACTAAGTCAGTAAAATCATGTCAGATCGGCTGTTTAGAGATGCATCGTTTCCAGCCAGGAGAACACCATTTGTATAGTGCGGCTCATTTTATAAATGTCATGAATAAACGTAATTTCTCTTTATCCTTTAATTTTGCTCATTTATCTCAAAGAGAATACAGCTTTTATCGTACTCACCGTCTGAAATATAGGTGATTTTATTTCTTCAGCTGACACACAAATCCTTAGAGAATCACGAAACAAATGAATATCTGGAACAGAACAGCAGACAGTTATTTTCAACGTTTATTTTATCACGTTTAACAAGTCCCTGTAAACAATTGAACAGCACCTTGTAATTGGAGGCAACAACATCGTAGATGGTGTGGTCCAAAAACCAGCCTGATCTCACAAGAAAATGTAAGTATTTTACGTTTTGTCAGTTTAGTGGCTAATTCGTACAAATTCAGTTCAGTCGTACGAAATTGTACAATTTTAAAAAGGAGGTGTGGCACCTAACCCCACCCCTAACCCCAACCGTCATTGGGGGATGAGCAAATCGTACTAAAATGTACGAATTAGATCATACGAATTCATACAAATTAGCCACTAAATCAAAAAGTTACGAATTGCCGTGAGATTTTGTTGTCAAAAACCCCTATAAACAAATGGAGCAAAACAAAGTGGGACACTCACATTGACTCCATTGTCAAAAAAGCTCAAAAGAGGCTGTACTTTCTTCGTCAGCTGAGGAAGTTCAACCCCCCAAAAGAAGCTGCTGAAACAGTTCTACGCCTCCATCATTGAATCAGCCATCTGCACATCAGTAACTGTCTGGTTTAGCTCAGTTACCAAATCCCACCTCCAAAGACTATGTCGAATAGTTCGGACTGCTGAGCGAATCACTGGTACAACCCTCCCTACTCCCCAAGAACTTTACTTATCCAGAGCGAATAATGTTCACATATAAATAAATAATTATTATGAGGGCTGCACGGTGGCGCAGTGGGTAGCACATTTGCCTCACAGCAAGAAGGTTGCTGGTTCAAGCCTCGGCTGGGTCAGTTGGCGTTTCTGTGTGGAGTTTGCATGTTCCCCCTGTATTTGCGTGGGTTTCCTCAGGGTGCTCCGGTTTCCCCCACAGTCCAAAGGTGTGGTACAGGTGAATTGGGTAGGCTAAATTGTTCATAGTGTATGTGTGTGAATAAGTGTGTATGGATGTTTCCCAGTGATGGGTTGCAGCTGGAAGGGCATCCACTGTGTAAAACATATGTTGGATAAGTTGGCGGTTCATTCCGCTGCGGCAACCCCAGCTTAATAAAGTGACTAAGCTGAAAAGAAAACAAATGATTGAATGAACGTACGTTAGAAGTGTCGATGACCAGATATAGAACAGAGTCTCCCACCACTGGAGCTCACGGCTGAGTCTGGAAAAGCTTGTTCTGAAAACAGATCATATATTTGCCACAGTTTGGATTAGTTTAGTCCCTGTCATTTGTTGTTTTCTGAGGCCTGCTGATCTCTGCTATGTCGGAGAGGAGCTGGGGAACAGGGGACTCGCTCCCTGGTGCCCATAAGCCAGGATGTCTCTCATCAGGGGACACAGAAAGTAAAAGGCCATCCACAGAGGGACGTCCAGGGCTGCTGCCAGACACCGCGGGTGAGAGACCGATCCTGCCACATAGGGAAATCTGCAGGCTCAAATCAGCCATGCAGCACAAGTGAGGGTCTCTCCCTGAGGGTCTCCTATTTATATATACTCAGTTATGTCATTTCGCGTGTTAAATAATTCTGTTAGCTCAGTGTTTAATGCTGTGACTTGTGAACATAGTGAACAACTCAATTTATATAAATTTAATAGATAGATAGATAGATAGATAGATAGATAGATAGATAGATAGATAGATAGATAGATAGATAGATAGATAGATAGATAGATAGATAGAAGGTAGGACGGACGGACAGACGGACAGACAGACAGACAGACAGACAGACAGACAGACAGATAGATAGATAGATAGATAGATAGATAGATAGATAGATAGATAGATAGATAGATAGATAGATAGATAGATAGATAGATAGACGGACAGACAAACAGATGATAGATAGATAGATAGATAGATAGATAGATAGATAGATAGATAGATAGATAGATAGATAGATAGATAGATAGATAGATAGATAGATAGATAGATAGATAGATAGACAGATAGATAGATAGAACAACAGATAGATAGATAGATAGATAGATAGATAGATAGATAGATAGATAGATAGATAGATAGATAGATAGATAGATAGATAGATAGATAGATAGATGGACAGACAAATAAACAGATAGATAGAAAGATAGATAGATGGATGGATGGATGGATGGATGGACGGACGGACGGACGGACGGACGGTCGGTCGGACGGATGGATGGAAGGTAGGACGGACGGACGGACAGACAAATAGATAGATAGACGGACAGACAAACAGACAGATAGATTGATAGATAGATAGATAGATTGATAGATAGATAGATAGATAGATAGATAGATAGATAGATAGACAGACAGACAGACAGACAGACAGACAGACATAGATAGATAGATAGATAGATAGATAGATAGATAGATAGATAGATAGATAGATAGATAGATAGATAGATAGATAGATAGATAGATAGATAGATAGATAGATAATTGGAAGGTAGGACGGATGGACGGACGGACATAGATAGATAGACGGACAGACAAACAGATAGATAGATAGATAGATAGATAGATAGATAGATAGATAGATAGATAGATAGATAGATAGATAGATAGATAGATAGATAGATAGATAGATAGATAGATAGATAGATTTGCACATCAACACAATTCAAATCTTTTTGGCTCTATACACCAATACATTCAATTTGAGTTTAACTGCGGACTGTCTGCTTTAATTTGGGGGTATTTAAATCAGGTAAATGTTGTAGGAATTACAACAGCTTGCATATGTGCCTCCCACTTGTTAAGGGACCAAAAGTAATTGGACAGAAGCTCGGTGGAAATAGCAGCATTCGGACAGCATTTTAGCTTTCTCTGCTATAACATTACAGTGCCTATGGCAAAACCCCTTTACTGCGCAGGGTGTACGCGCATGGAAAATGCACTTAACCGAAAGCCTTTGTGATCTCACTTGCTCGGATGTAATTTTTTGTATTCCCCAAATTTTGTTTGTTGTAGGATTTGCCAAGCTTAAAGCCAATGTCTCTCTTTGCATTGATCTTTAAGCGTCTTACATTCAGAGATGCTGTTTACGTTCACACAGCTACATTACACATCAACTAAAGTTTCAAATATATCGTAGTGGACCACCCTTTTAAATTCTTACTATTTCTTACCATTTTACAGTTAGCACACTTAAATCTGCTTTTATTTTAGACGATCTGCACTGTAAAAATGGATTTGAGTTGGGACAACATGAAGGAATCAAGTTAGCATACTAGTTTATCAAATTTAAGTGGACTGAACATAAAACAATTAGGTTGTCCCAACAAAATCTCAAGAATTGTGTTGTTTCAACTCATTTTGAATAAGTTGTTTAAACAAGCAACATTTTATTTGAGTAGGTACACTTGACCTTTCTTTTCAAAACTGAATACACCTCTTCACACTCTTAACATCTACAGCATCAAACCAGCTCAATTTTCATGCAAACTGATCAAAACGAGCTCCCACAAGTTTGAGCCATGTTTTCGCTAAGTCTTCTCAGTTTCCGGCCTCTACACGCAGCGGTAGGTGTGTTTGAGTGTGTGCATGTCCATGTGTGCTCGCAGCGCTAATAAAAGTCCAGGATGTGGAAACGGGGTCCTGCTTTAGACCCGCATGTTTTACAAGGGGACCTGGAATGCGATGTGGGCCCACTGCAGCCCTTAGATGCTTTTAACGGCGGGGCCGCAGTCTGAAACGCAGAGCCATCGGTCAATCGGGACGAGCGGCACTCGAAACCAGGAACAGGCAGCTGGAAGATCTTACAGGACACGCTTGAGTAAGTGCAGAAAGAGTGGCCGTGAGGTGACTGCAAAAAAAACAGCCTCGAGTCTGCAGTATATTTCAGTCGCCCACATCAGCTACATATGGGAAACACACACACACACACACAGTTGAAGTCAAAATTACTAGCCCTCCTTCGAATCTTTTTCAAACATTTTCCAAATAATGTTTAACAGAGCAAGGAGTTTTTCACGGTATTTCCTATAATATTTTTTCTTCTAGAGAAAGTCTTATTTGTTTGATTTCAGCTAGAATAAAAACCGTTTTAATTTTTTTTTTTAACTATTTTAAGGTTTTAAGCATTTTTTGGGATTGACTGCAGAATAAACCATAGTTACATGCATATAACAATGTTATGACTTGCCTAATTACCGTAGTTGCCTAATTAACCTAGTTAAGCCCAAGCGGCAACCTCCCGCTCTCCCTTAGGAAGCCAATATGGAAGTAACTAAAACTGCAATTCATCTGAAATTCCGCTAGTCCTGGCCGCTCCTGGCTCCATAATAGAGCAAATTTCAGTTGAGCCCACTGTTAGAATGGCCAACTTTACAGCAGGAAAAAAGGTGTTTACAGCCTGGTACAAAAAAAGATTTTGGTTAATACAGCTAATATTACTCTTCATGACAACTGTGAGGGGGGTTAATTATTTTATAACTCATCCGTTTCCTTTATTTTAAGTTATATTAAGTTTGCATAATTAAGGGCGTGGCCACTTGAGTGACAGCTAGGTCTCGTTGGTAGCCATCACGTCACCTCAGCTGAATCCTGCAGATTAGCCACTGAACTCGGCATATTTATTGTATTTCTGTGTTGTTTTAAGTGGCTTTACACAGTCAACTGCCTTTTGGACTTGTTTCCTACAATTATTTGATGGCATGGCATGCTGAGTGCACTTAATTGTGCTCACAAACCATTCACGTGGCCTCCGTTTCCCATGCGAGTAAAGTTATATACTTATATACCATCTCTATACACGTATTTGTTTTATTTAAGATCATTTATCGTTTATATTTAGAGCTGTAATGCATTCCAGAATCTGATGAATTGATTAGCTGTAGGCCATCTGAAGTGTTGTCATACAGTGTTATGCTGGATTTCATCAATAGTCTTACAGTAACTAACACAGACTATATCTGAAGTGTTTGGAAGTAATTCACGTTTTCCTCCTGTTGAAAAACGTCATAAGAACAATGTTTAGTGGCTCAGCAGTGTTTTTAAAAGACTAAACACTTTATTGATATAGTATACAACCAAGCACATGTGGTCAGAACACAAACGAGTCGCAGGTGATAAAGTATTAAGCGTTCTCTCAAAGTAAAGTGTGTCTGCCAGGTCCAAGCTAAATGCCAGCAGGTGTCTGTAGCTCCGCTCACTCTCCGCCTCTTTGCCCTTGTTTGGTATCCCGCCGTGGGTGTGATGACGCGCGAACAAAATGGCGACGGTTGGCCGCGCCTACTTGGGGCTTCTTTTGCGCTCTTTAGAAACCAATGGGTGACGTCACGGATATTACGTCCATATATTTTACAGTCTATTGTTAAGCCTTTAAATGTCACTTTAAGCTGATTACTAGTGTCTTAAAAAAATATCTAGTCAAATATTATTTACTGTCATCATGGCATAAACAAAAGAAATCAGTTATTAGAAATTAGTTACCATATAGACATGGTCAAGACGGTCTGTTACAGTTCAAACTGAGCATCAGAATGGAGAAGAAAGGGGATTTAAGTAACTTTGAACGTGGCATGGTTGTTGGTTCCAGACAGGCTCGTCTGAGTATTTACTGGTATTTTCACGCACAACCATCTCTAGGGTTTACAGAGAATGGTTTGAAAAAGAGAAAATATCCAGCGAGCGGCAGTTCTGTGGGCGCAAATGCCTTGTTGATGACAGAGGTCAGAGGAGAATAGTTCTGGCTGATAGAAAGGCAACAGTAACTCAACTAAGCACTCGATACAACCGAGGTCTGCAGAAGAGCATCTCTGAACACACAACACGTCCAACCTTGAGGCAGATGGGCTACAGCAGCAGAAGACCACACCGGGTGCCACTTCTGTCAGCTAAGAACAGGAAACTGAGGCGACAATTCACACAGACTCACCAAAACTGGACAATAGAAGATTGGAGAAACGTTGCCTGCTCTGATGAGTCTCGATTTCTGCTACGACATTCGGATGGTCGGGTCAGAATTTGGCGTCAACAACATGAAACAATGAATCCATCCTGCCTTGTATCAATGGTTCAGGCTGGTGGTGGTGGTGTAATAGTGTGGGGGATTTTTTTAGCACACTTTAGGTCCATTAGTACCAATTGAGCATGGTGTCAACGCCACAGCCTACTTGAGTATTGTTGTTAACCGTCTCCATCCCATTATGAGCACAGTGTCTCCATCTTCTGATGGCTACTTCCAGCAGGATAATGCACCATGTCATAAAGCCCCAATCATCTCAGACTGGTTTCTTGAACATGACAATGAGTTCACTATACTCCAATGGCCTCCACAGACAGCAGATCTCAATCCAAAAGAGCACATCTGGAATGTGGTGGAACTGGAGATTCACATCATGGATGTGCAGCTAACAAATCTGTAGCAACTGCATGAAGCTATCATGTCAATAAGGAGCAAAATCTCTGAGGAATATTTCCAGTACCTTGTTGAATCTGTACCACATAGGATTAAGGAAGTTCTGAGGGCAAAAGGAGGTCCAATCTAATACTAGTAAGGTGTACCTAATAAAGTGGCCGGTGAGTGTAAATGTCTAAATAATTAGCCCTGTAGTGCGATATTTAAAAAAAAAAATGTTCTAATATTACGCAAGTCCAGTTTAACAGACCAAGGATATTTTCACAGTATTTCCTATAATATTTTTTCTTCGGAAGAAAGTCTTGTTTCTCTTAGCTTGACTGCAATAAAAGCAGTTATCTTTTTTTTTGTACAATTTTTGGGTCAATATTATTAGCCCCATTAAGGATGTTCTCGATTGTCCACAGAACAAGCCACTGATGTCCAGTGACTGACTAATTACCGTAACTCTACCAGTACCTACCTAGCCTATTCATCCCCTTTAAGCCTTTAAATTTCACTTTATGGACAACACCGCATGCAAAACTTCCGATCCTGCCGCAGCTTCAGATTAGATCTCAGGCGCTTCAGAATTCATCATTAATGGGAAATGAAACTATGGGGCTCTGAAGCGAGTAATTGGATGAAACTTTAGAGCACATTTTTTGAGCTTTCAGGCCTGACTTCATTTTATGGTAAAGATTATCGATGGGAGAAGGAAGGCGCGCTAATTTATACCTCTGAAAGGCAGCCCTTTCTTTACTGATAAAAATGTAGGAGCTTAAAAGAAAGTAGCACTTTCCCTTAAGTTTCAAGATAGCAACTTATGCGGGGGGGAAAGGGACTCGCTTTAAATGGCATCTAGGTAATCCATTTTCATGGACATTTATTTGCATTTTGTTGATGTCTGAGCTCTACCTCTGTGACTAAGGTGCACGAGATCACTGACCTGAAAACAGTGTGCTGATGATTTCAAGCCTACTATTTGAAGAGTATTCAATCATTCATTTTCCTTCGGCTTAGTGTCTATTCATCAGGGGTCGCCACAGCGGAATGAACCGCCAGCTATTCCAGCATAAGTTTCACACAGCGGACGCCCTTCTAGCTTCAACCCAGTACTGCGAAACATCATTACACACTCACTCATACTCATACACTATGGCCAGTTTTAGTTAATCCAGTTGACCTACAGCGCATGTCTTTGGACAGTGGGGGAAACCGGAGCAAACACGAGGAGAACATGCAAACTACGCACAGAAATGCCAATTGACCTAGCCAAGACTTCGAACCAGCGACCTTCGTTTTTGGTATTGATAATAATAACATAATAATAATAATAATTATTATTATTATTATTATTATTATTATTGTTGTTATTTTAAAAATAATAAATAGTTGGTGCTATTATTATTATTATTGTTATTATCATTATTATTATTATTATTATTATTATTATTATTATTTACAGTGATACCATTATTATTATTATGTATATTAATAATAATGATACAGGCAAATTTATTATTATTATTGCATTTTTATTATTATTATTATTAATTTGCTGATATATTATTATTAGTATTGTTTTATAATTCCTTTAATAATAGTAATATTAATAATAATAATAAATTTGCTGTTATTATTTTTATTATTATTATTGATAATAACATTAATATTATCTATATTAATAATTATATTGGCAAATGTTTTATTATTGCATTTATTATTAATATTATTATTATTAATATTATTAATAATAATTTGCTGATATATTATTATTAGTGTTGTTTTATTATTCCTCTAATAATAATATATTTGCTATTATTATTTTTATTATTATCATTGACAATACTAACATTATTATTATTATCTATATTATCAATAATAATATTGGCAAATGTATTATTATTGCATTTTTCATCATTCTTACTATCATTATTATTTTTATTAATTTGCTGACGTATTATTATTGATGTTGTTGTTTTATTATTACTATAACATTAATACTACTACTACTACTAATAATAATAATAATAATAAATTTTGCTATTGTTATTTTTATTATTATTATTGATACTAATAACATTATTATTATCTATATTAATAATAATAGTGGCAAATGTATTATTATTGCATTAATTATTATTATTATTATTATTATTATTATTATTATTATTATTATTAATAATAATAATAATTTGCTGATATATTATTATTAGTGTTGTTTTATTAATCCTCTAATAATGATACATTTGCTGTTATTATTATTATTATTATTATTATTATTATTATTATTATTATTGACAATACTAACATTATTATTATCTATATTAATAATAATATTGGCAAATGTATTATTATTGCATTTTCTTATCATTATTACTATCATTATTATTTTTTATTAATTTGCTGACATATTATTATTGATGTAGTTGTTTTATTATCACTATAATATTAATAATACTTCTACTTATAATAATAAAAATTATTATTATTAGTAGTAGTAGTAGTAGTAATGTATTTGCTAATATATTCATAAACCCTTTAAATATTAATAAATAAATCAGAATGAACAAACAGACAGACAAGCAAACAAAGAAATAAATAACCTACTGTGTAAATATTTCGTGTTGAGGAAGTGAAACAGTGTTACATTCTGAGATGACAAGACGTTTATGGCTTGACCTCCGCTCCGAGGTCCTCAACACAGTCCACATTTGACACGTTATAACCCAGGAGTGTGTTGTGCTGTGTAATTGGTGATTTATAAAGCGAGCACTGCTCACCGACGGGACTTTTCTGTGAGTCGGCGCAGAAGGGAGGAATGGAGCTCAGCCACGCAGGACCTCTTGATTTAGAGGAATAAAACTGTCCATTATCGCCACTTCTATTCTGGTGTTCAGTAATGCTCGTGTAATGGGATCCCAGACCATAAATGAGCGAGTCGAGCGTCTGTTTAACAGAGCCTCAACCCATAATCTCTGCACACGGGAAATGATGTGCTTAAACCAGTGCGTTATTAATCAAAGACAGACCAGAGGAGACTGCAGGCCCTTCCGGGAGAACAGAGAGCACATTTGGTAGCATTTAGTGGCTAATGTGTTGCTAGGCGGTTGCTAGAGTTTTCTGAGTGGTTGCTAGGCAGTTGATAAGGCTTTGTTATGCTGTTGTTAGGTGTTTGCTAAGATGTTCTGTGCAGTTAGGGAGTTGCTAGATGGTTGCTTGGTTGTTGAAAAGATGCTGCTATTCGGTTGCAACTGTGTTACGTGTTGCTAGGGTGTTCTGAGTTGTTGCTAGGGTGCTCTGAGTGGTTGTTAGGCAGTTGCTAATACATTGTTAGGTGGTTGCTAAGGTATTGTTAAGTGGTTGCTATGCAGTTCCAATAGAGTTGTTTAGCGGTTGTTATGGTGTTCTGAGTAGTTGCTAGGCAGTTGATAAGCCATTGTTATACAGTTGCTAGTGAGTTGTTAGATGGTTGCTAGGGTGTTCTGAGTGTTCACAAGGCAGTTTCTAGGCAGTTGCTAGAGTGTTCAGAGTAGTTGCTAGGCAGTTGATAATGCATTGTTAAGTGGTTGCTAAGGTATTGTTAAGTGGTTGCCAGGGTGTTCTCTGTGTTTGCCATGCAGTTTCAATGGAGTTGGTAGGCAGTTGTTAGGTTGTTCTGAGTAGTTGCTAGGCAGTTCATAAGCCTAGCAACTAGCAATTTGTCAGTTGCTAATGTGTTGTTAGGTGGATGCTAGGGTGTTCTGTGCAGTTGCTAGAGACTTGCTATGTGGTTGCTAGGTTGTTAAGGCGTTGCTATTTGGTTGCAACTGTGTTATGTGGTTGCTAGGCTGTTCTGAGTGGTTGATAGGCAGTTGCTAGGGTGCTCTAAGTGGTGCATTGTTAGGTGCTTGCTAAGGTGTCGTTAGGTGTTTGCTAGAGTATTCTGTTTGGTTGCTAGGAAGTTGCTAGGCAGTTGCTACGTTGTTGATTTTTTTAGGCATTACTATTCAGTTGCAAATGTGTTATGTGGTTGCTAAGGTGTTCTCAGAGGTTGCTATGGAGCTGCTAGGGGGTTTTGAGTGGTTGGTAGGCAGTTCAGGATTTGCTATGTGGTTGTTAAGGTGTTCTTAGGTGGTTGCTATGGTGTTCTGAGTGGTTGCTAGGCAGTTATTAAGGCATTACTAGGTGGTTGCTAAGGTGTTGTTAAGTGGTTGCTAAGATGTTCTGAGTGGTTGCTAGGCAGTTGATAAGGAGTTGCTATTCGATTGCAAATGGGTTGTTATCTGGTTGCTAGGGTGTTCTTAGTGGTTGCTATGGAGTTGCTAGTCTGTTGCTAGAGTGTTATGTTCTGAGTGGCAGTTGCTGAGGTGTTGCCTGGCTGTTGCTAGGGTGTTCTGAGTGGTTGCTAGACAGTTAATAAAACATTGCTAAGTGGCTGCTTAGGTGGTTGATAGGATAGTCTAGGTGGTTGCAAGGGTACACTGGGTTGTTACATGTATAGCATGTTATAGCACTCAGCTATAGACAAGACAAGCTCAACACAAGAGAAGACTGCAGGCCATTCAGGGAGAACAGAGAGAACATTTACTAGGGTGTCCTTAGTGGTTGCTAGGAAGTTGTTAAGGTGTTGTTAGGTAGTTGCTAGGGTGTTCTGAGTAGTTGCTAGGCAGTTGGTAAGGTGTTACTAGGGGTTTGCTATGGTAGTCTGGGTGGTCAAATCCTAATACTAAGGGTAAACCTTTCTAGCATGTTACGGCACTCAGCTAATCAAAGACAGACAAGAAAAGACTGCAGGCCCTTCAGGAAAAACAGAGAGAACATTTGGGAGCATTTAGAAGCAAGCAACCACTAGAGGTGTGCATAATGGGATATCGCCCTTTAGTGTTTTCATGTTAATAAATGAAGTATTCCCATTAAAAGATAAAACAAAACCTGGATGTTTATTTCATGTTTTTTTTTCTTTAGTAGGAGTCAGTTCATCAGTCTTGAAGAGAACAGGAAAGCTGTCAAGACACTAGCCTGACCTTTTATCCTACACTAAGTGGCTCATCTGTCTTGATGTGTGTGTGCCTAGTGTTCGTAATGTACAAGGACCAAATGTCCCCACAAGTATAGCAATACCAGTCATTTTTGACCGTATGGGAAGTTTTGCTGCCCATGAGGACAATAGCTCATAGGCTCAGAGATAGGGTAGGGGGGTAGAATATACAGGCTCTACATTCTAAAAATCATTATGTCTATGGGAGGTCCCCATAAAGACAGCTGTACGTATGTGTGTGTGAGCTGAGCCTGGTACTAAATAAGTATCATAATATTATAATGCTTAAGGCTGATTTATACTTTTGCATTAAGTGCACGCTTATGGCCTGGCGCAGCACTCGCCGTGGCTGACGCGCACCTCTCAAAAATATAACTACACGTTGCAACAATGTGTAGCGCAAGCTCTGTGATAGTGATGGAAGTTTGGATCATTTTACTGACTCATGATGAACGAATCTTTTTTTGAGTCATTTTGTTCATTTGGTTCAATTTGCCAAAATATTATTAAAATGTTACGAATTGCTTCCAAACACATCTACAGCTAGCCCAAAAGGTTGATCGCACGACAAATAAGTCATAAATAGAATACTATAAGAAGGGGAAAATAATAATTCAATGTTTACCTGCTCTTTTGTCTATGAAGGTATTGTTGGCTCTTTGCTCAGTTCACCTCTTCATATCTTCAAATGTCAGTGGTTTGTTCACGTTACACTGACAGTCACATATAATCTTCAGCAATGTACACAGTCTTCAAGTCTTCTGGTTCTTGAGTCGTTCGTTCATTCCGTGACAGAATGACTCAAACCCGAGGACCCGAGAGTTGAACGGATCAAATCTCTTTTCGGCTCTAAACGCATATGATTGGCCCGTGAGGAACGAATGACTCAAACCCGATCGAGGACTCGAGAGATGAACGGATCAATTCTCTTTCCGACTCTAAACGTAAATGATTGGCTTCTGCCTTTCCGCAATGAACGACTCAAAAGACTTGAATGAACGATACCACCTGCACAAATGTGCGCACGCGCAGATGAACGAATCACTCCCTGAGAGGACTTGTAGTTCCGGAGTCATATTGAAGATTCATTTAAAATGAACGAATCGTTCAAGAACAACCCATCACTACTCTGTGATTGGTCGGCTTGGTAGCTGTGACGAGCGTCGAGTGTCGAGTCCTGTGAGGGAGCTCCAGTTGGAAACTTTTGTTTTGTGTTTACCTCATGAGTTAAGTTGTTGCATGTCTGCCGGTTCCTGCTTCTGAATAAGCGAGTTTTAGCTATTTGTACATTAAAGTAGCTTCAGAAAAAACAAAACACCCATGAAGACACCCGATACAGAGGAACATAACGTAACCTACTGCCAGCTAGTGTTTCGGAAGTGTTGTTGCAGAGCAGCACAAACAGCAGGCAGAGGTATAAATGCACGGCTGTGCGCAAGCCAGGCACCATGGGTCAAGGCAATCGAAGTATAAACCAGCCTTTAGCAGGATCTCTTGACATTCAATGTTTGCCACAGATGGGCAATGCGGTGGCGCAGTGGTTAGCTCTGTCGCTTCACAGCAAGAAGTTAGCTGGTTCGAGCCTCGGTGGCGTTGGCGTTTCTGTGTAGAGTTTGCATGTTCTTTCCGTGTTCGCTTGGGTTTCCTCCAGGTGCTCCGATTTCCCCCACAAGTCCATAGACATGCGCTATAGGAGAATTGGGTAAGCTAAATTGGTCATTGTTTATGAATGTAATTAAGTGTATATGAGTGTTTCCCAACTATGGGTTGCAGGTGGAAGGGCATACACTGTGTAAAACATATGCTGGATAAGTTGGCGGTTCATGACCCCAGATTAATAAAGGGACTAAGCCTAAAGGTGAATGAATGAATGAATGTTTTCCACAGGTTTCCTGTGAGAGTTGGGTTAAGGAGTAGGGTTAGTGCGAGCCTGACGGAGCGATTATTTACAAGTGTGGAGTCCCATGAAGGAGCTCCGGATGGAAAGTTTTGTTCTGTGTTTACCTCATGGTTAAAGTTGCTGCACGTCTGCCGGTTCCTGCCTCAAAATGAGCGAGTTTGAGCCACTTGTACATCCAGGAAGTGTCTTGGAAAAGCAAAACAGCAGCAAAGAAACTCGTCACAGAGGAACATTTACACTTCACTGCCAACTAGCGTTTCGGAAGTGTTAATGCAGACCAACAGAGACAGCGCGCAGAAGTGTAAATGCACAGCTACGCGCGTTACATGCGCCGTGAGTTACGCCGGTCACTTGACGCAGAAGTATAAACCAGATTTAAATGCATTACACCTATTGAGTCCTCATAAAACAAATATACAAATGTGTGTGTGTGTGGTAAAGAGTCCACCAGCTTTGATACTCCGAACAGAGGACAATCCCATCATCTGTGTGAAGGACCATAAACATTGGCTCCCTCGTACATCATGTTCTCATTCGTCTCGTTGCCTCTCGAGATCAATGAATATGCATGAAAAAAGTCTTTCATTTCGAGAGGTTTTGTGTCTGTTGCCGCCTTTGGAAGGAAAAAAAAATTGAGAAGAATTGTTTATATAGGGCAAGGGAGGTCAAGCGGTGAAGTGTAGCATATCAAGACGTCATCAGATTTTAACAGCCTAATGGAAGACACGCAGGGATAGGAGTTGCACATCTGTTGTTGAATTCATGTTTAAACTCTAAAACCTTATGAATGTGTGAAAGGAGGATCACCCTTCTGCAGAACAAACATCTTACAAATGCGTACCCTTAGATAGCACCTTAAAAGATCCACGCTTGGGAATTGGGAAAGTCCTGCAGGTGAAGATAACCCACAAGTCTTGAAAAAGATGGTATTTCAAACATCATCCACAAGAGGAGTCTTACAAACTGATTGATTTGAACATCTCCTGGTACTACTGGACATTCAAGACCCAGAGTCATGTATACATGATCTATATGATGAACCCAACACAAGAAGAGTTCTTTTAGTAGCGTTGCCCAGAACCAGACAGTCAAATTATTCACAATCTCCATAACATATAAGCACCATACAGAGGCCCTGCATTCGTCTCAACACTCGCTTAGTGCATTTCAGCACTTCATCAATCAAGCCAACGGCTCATGGATCGTGTTTACAAAATATGCAGCCTTGCAGAGATGGATATTACCCATAAAGTGTTTCTGTCAAGACAATATATTTCATTAATAATACATTTTGCAATAAATTACAACAAAAAGTCTGCAGAGAGTCCATGAGGTAAAATGAAATGCATTTTGAAACTTGTGAGCTGTTTTTCCCCCCGCTTTGGCCTTCTCCAGTTTTGTCACGCCAGCCGACATCCCAACAATGTCAAATGAATCTGATGAATCTGCGTGCTGTAAATCAGTTTAAGTTTTCACGGCCCCATTAGATGCAGACAGTAAGAGGTTTCACAAAGTGCACAGCTAGTACACTACTGTGATTTTCAAACCACACTGACCTACAGCAGCTCACACTGTAACTTGCCATTTAAAGTGCCCCTATTATGCTCTCTTAAAGGCTCTTAATTTTGTTTTGGAGGTCTCCCTCGATTGCTTTACATCTATGCAAGGTCAAAATCCACTTTAATTTTCTCATAATATGTATTGCAGCATCAGCCCTTTTCAGGTTAAATGTGTATAATGGTTAGTTCAAGGATACGTTCTCTCTAAAGCCTTCCTGCTCAAGAGTTCAAGGGCTCTACTCCACTGTGGATGGTCAGAGAGCATTACTATGCTCTGATGATGGCCAAATGGTGCATCTTGTTGTTATTGATCAGATGGCACTACTCTACTCTGATTGGACAGAAATCTCTGAAGAGCTCTGATTGGGTAAATAGCTCAGTCTGTTGGGATTGGTCAGATGGTTGTACTGCGCTCCAATTGGTCAGACAACTCTCATTTGTTCTGATTAGCCAGACTGATCAGCCCAGTCTGTTGTAAAATCTCAGATGACACTACTTAAGTCCGATTAGTCCAACCCAGGCTCATTATTGATATGTACCCCTGTATATATTTCTGGAGAGCGTGAAATATGTGCCAGGAGTTACAATTTTTTGCAGTTTTTGTATTCATGAATCCACAAGAGACCGCTGTGTATGCTTTTTCAGATCTCGAATTTCTCTCGCGAGTGCCATTCGCAGCTGCTGTTCTCACGTCAGTCCACCAGAGGACACTGTCGACTGACTTTCTGGCTGACTGACTGACCGATACACCCACTGACTTGAGTCACTGATTGACCCGATCACCCTTTTCCCTAAATCCAGCTGACAGTGTTTTCGAAAACAATCCAGAAAAATCCCTTGCAGCTGCCTGATTTTTACCACGTTTTCAAATTTGACCACATTCTCGCCCTGTTATTTACTTATTTATTTAATTTTTTGCCTTTGTTTTTGTTTTTCCTGCTTTCTGGAACCGTTCTTCACTGGACTCAACCCTCGTAGTCAAGGTCAACTCCTCTCTGCGTCTCAAGTCCACCGACGTATGAGGCGAGCTACTGAACAAACTGGTAATAGCGGAAAAGCCGTCCACACGGAGTTAAGTGGTCAGCTAGTAGCACGAATAGAAACAAGCCATCGATGACGTCACACCGCACCGTAGTGTTTGATTTAAAGTCAAAATGGAGCCATACGTACTTCTGGCTACATAATTTGCACTCTCCAGAAATGTATATGGGGGTACATTTTCACAATGAGCTTGTGGTGTATGGATCAAATGAACCAGTCTGTTGTGATAGTCCAGATGGTACACTCTGGTCAGATGGTTTTATTCGATTTTAATTGGTCAAATGGCTCCCTTTCTTTGTGAATGATCGGATGGCTCTACTCCTGTAGGATTGGTAATTTGGCACTTCTGTACTTTTTCTGATTGGCCAAAATACTTTAGTTGAATTGGTCAGATGGTCCAAACTGTTGTTCTTTTGAGACAGTTCAGTATCCCTCCTTTCTATTAGAAGAGAGAAACTCCATTGATCATTGAAACTTTGCAGACTTCTTTATATTAATATACAGCTACACTGCACGATACATGTAATAGAGGCACTTCAACAAACGCTACTCTTCAAAGATGTGGTTGAATTGACTGCGTTGATGGCAGAAATGATTCTCTGCAGGGATCCTGGATGGTATTAGGATTTTCAGGAGCACAATACTGATATATCATCTACCTGAGATTTGACTTTGACCTTGTTGGCAGCAATCTGGATCAACTACTTCAATCACTGCTCGCTCTGGTTCGCTGCACAGGGGATCTTCGAGACGGCAATACCTGGAAAATGGAAAACCACTGAAGACAGAGCGAGAGTAATGGCTAGAAGTGGGGCGATCAGACAGCAAGCTATTGTTAAACATTGCCAAACAATGATGTAATGCATGCTACGTGTAACGGACTACACTTGTTGTAATTTAGCTTAATTGTGACACACATATCTACTCATTTGAATTCAGTTATGTCAACTTATTTTAAGCAAATGAAACCCACAAGCCAAAATTCACCTTAAACCAATGACATCATCCTACTTTTATTTGAATTACCTTGTGAATTAAACTTGTCTAATATAAATGTTTAATCTTTTTGTTTGGACAACCATTATTATTCTGTTAGTCATACCAATTCAGAAGTAATGACTGCTTTGCTAATGCTTACTGTTGACTAAGACTGATCTCGGAACTAGCTTTGGCACTATTACCCAGATAGCATACGAATATGGGCCACTTTAGGCAGTTATGCGGCACTGGTGGTATTCCTTCGGCCCAGATAAAATGAATGTGGGCCTGAAGTGGCCCACCTGTACAATAGATTTAAATTCATATCTGGGCCATTCAAGGCAAAGATTTGGCACTTATGGCAAAATGTAATCTGAATGTGAGCCCAATGTGGCCCATGTGGAAAATGATCAATTTGGCCCAAATGACCGAGGACAAATGTGGGCCACAGTTGGCAAAAATGGGGCATAGTCATTTAAGTCATCTAAACCTAAAGTGGCTCACACAAGTAGGTGCAAATGTGGCCCAGTTATCTTAAGACATATGTTGGCCACTTTTGGCAAATATTTGGCACAGTTAGCTTTAGCTAATGTGGCTGTGAGCCTAATGTGGCCCAAAGAAAATATGACAAACGTAGCTCAGTTATTTTAAAACATATGTGGGCCATTTTTGACAAATATTTGGCACAGTTAGCTCTGGCTAATGTGGCTGTGAGCCTGGAGCAGCCCAGTGGAGATATGGCAAATGTGGCCCAGTTATATCTAAAACATATGTGGACCACATAGACTAAAGTCACCATCATGGAGAAAAGTGTTTGCTATCCTCTTGATATACATTTTCTTTTGGGCTGCTGTAACTTTTAACTTTGCTTGAAAAGTTTGTTCATTACAGCAAACAAAATGAAGTGAGACACATCCTGTGATGAAATAATATAATTCACTGATGTTTACCAATGTTTCATCCATTATAAGAAGTAATAGGCCAGATCTGGGCCATAATAAAAGCAAACTGTGGCCCAGAATAGGGTCAGTTTGGATTAATTTGATTGAATTCTGGCCAATATGTAGTATTTCTTTGGCATATTTGTGGCCCAGATCTGAGAAACAGGAACGGACCGCCCTAGAGCCATCATTCTATTCAATATGTGGTCCAGATGTAAGTGTCTGGTGTGGGCCAGATCTGGACCAGAGTAAAAGCAAACCGTGGCCCAGAATAGGGTCAGTTTGGATTAATTTGATTGAATTCTGGCTAATATGTGGTATTTCTTTGATGTATTTGTGGCCCAGATCTGAGAAACAGGAGTGGACCGCCCTAGAGCCATCATTTCATTCAATATGTGGTCCAGATGTAAGTGTCTGGTGTGGGCCAGATCTGGGCCAGAGTAAAAGCAAACCGTGGCCCAGAATAGGGTCAGTTTGGGTTCATTTGATTGAATTCTGGCTAATATGTGGTATTTCTTTGACGTATTTGTGGCCCAGATCTGAGAAACAGAAACGGACCGCCCTAGAGCCATCATTCTATTCAATATGTGGTCCAGATGTAAGTGTCTGGTGTGGGCCAGATCTGGACCAGAGTAAAAGCAAACCGTGGCCCAGAATAGGGTCAGTTTGGATTAATTTGATTGAATTCTGGCTAATATGTGGTATTTCTTTGGCGTATTTGTGGCCCAGATCTGAGAAACAGGAGCGGACCGCCCTAGAGCCATCATTTCATTCAATATGTGGTCCAGATGTAAGTGTCTGGTGTGGGCCAGATCTGGGCCAGAGTAAAAGCAAACCGTGGCCCAGAATAGGGTCAGTTTGGGTTCATTTGATTGAATTCTGGCTAATATGTGGTATTTCTTTGATGTATTTGTGGCCCAGATCTGAGAAACAGAAACGGACCGCCCTAGAGCCATCATTTCATTCAATATGTGGTCCAGATGTAAGTGTCTGGTGTGGGCCAGATCTGGGCCAGAGTAAAAGTAAACTGTGGCCCAGATTAGGGTCAGTTCTGGTTCATTTGGTTAAATTCTGACAGATTTGTGATATTGCTATGGGTTAATTGTGGCCAAGATCTGGCAAACAGGACCGATCAAGTGCCATCAATCCATGCGATATGTGGGCCGGATGTTAGTGCTTGATGTGGGCCGGATTTGAGCCACATGAATTTTGCTAGCTGGGTATGGCTCACTATGTGAAGCAACAATCAGTGCTGTTAATAAATCTACCAACAACCAAAGCGTGAGCTCTTCTAAATCTACAAACTAAGTGAAGATTAAAATTTAACAAGACTTTCTCTTAACTTAAAACAACCTACATTTTACACTCTTAATGCGTTCCCAAGTAGTTAACCCCAAATTAATGTTGTTGTTTTTTTACAAGTTTAAGTGGATTGTAAATAAACTATTGAATTGTCCAATAAATGACTAGAACTGTGTTGTTTCAGCTCATTTTAAACAAGTAGTTTAAACAAGCAGCTCAGTTTTTTTGTGTATATATTTCAAATGATATATATTTATAATATAAAAGAAAATAAAATGAATGAATGAATACATTTAAAAAAAGTAAAAATATATGCAATCTTATATTTTAAATATAAAATGACACACATTACATCTGTTCCATTATAATCCTCAAACATTAGCAAAATATTTGATCCTCAAACATCAGCAATATATTAATATTTCAGTGATAGTTTTGCAATCAAACATAGTTGAAGTCATTTTAAGTAAGTTGAAAACAGTTTTAGGTTGCTGAGTCTTAAAGAAATGTTGAATTCCCTCACATGTCCATGCCAATCGACTCTTACTGTAATCCTTTTTCTTCGTCACACAGCCTGGTTTATTGAGTTATGAGCTGTAGAGAAGCCAAACTCTCCAACTTGAACCATGCAACATGGATAAAATATATAAACCCCTAAAACCCACTGGACTAGTGAACTGTCGCACGAGTAAAAGCATGTCACGCACAGTATACTCTCTGTGTGTGTGTGTGTGTGTGTGAGTGTGTACTGTAGCAGTGGGATTTTTGCATGGATGCTCTTCATCAGCAATATTAACATAAATAAATGAGCTGACCGCAAGAATGTTTGAAACTGAGGATCTTTGCGGAATAAGCATGCGACACTTACATGTACGAGGGCAAATTAATAATGGCACCATGTCAAAAGCAGTGGGGATCTTCAGTATGTACAGTAGGCGCAATTTTGATTTTAGTTTGAGTTTAAAGGGATAGTTCTGTCATCATTTACTGCCATAGATGGATAAATAGGGAGTAATGTATGGGAGTAAATGAGTGGTGAAATCTGTATGAACACCAGTATGCAGTATTTTCCTTTATAAAAAATAAATAAAACAATAATAATAATAATCAGTTTGTATGTACATTATGAATGTGTACACACTGTGTACAAATACATTAAACGTGTAAAAAATCAAAGTATTTACAAATATATCCTGCTGAAAAGTTGGGCGTTTTAACATGACAGTCTATGAGGGTTTCTTCACTTCTGGAGCCAGCCCCCAGTGGCCAGTCGATGAATTGCAGTTTTAGTTACTTCCATATATAAAATTAATTCATAGTCCCTTTAATTCATCAGAGGTCATCACGGAGGAATGAACTGCCAATTTATCCAGCCTAAGTTTTACACAGCGAAAGCCCTTTCAGCTGCAACCCAGTACTGGAAAACACCCATAGACTCTCACATCCACACACATACACTAAAGCCAATTTAGTTTATTCAAACCACATGTACCGAATGTCTTTGGACTGTGGGAGAAACCGAAGCACCCAGAGGAAACCTACACGAACACGGGGACAATTTGCAACTGACCCAACCAAACTGATGAGATATATATATATATATATATATATATATATATATATATATATATATATATATATATATATATATATATATAAAAAATAAAAAATCACCCCCACACACTTTTGATGAAGGGTAATACTAGCTATACACACCAAAATAATTTTTTGTACCAGACTGTTTACAACTTTTTTCTGCTGTAAATTTGGGCATTTTAACATGACAGTCTATGAGGATTTGTTCGCTTTTGGAGCCAGCCCCCAGTGGCCAGTCAATGAATTATATATATTTATATATATATATATATATATATATATATATATATATATATATATATATATATATATATATATATATATATATATGTGTGTGTGTGTGTGTGTGTGTGTGTGTGTGTGTGTGTGTGTGTGTATATACATATATATATATATATATATATATATATATATATATATATATATATATATATATATATATATATATATGTATATATATATACACATACTCAATACTGGAACAAATGATGGAGGTTTTTGTAGCAAATGATGAAATGATGACACAATTTTCATTTTTGTATGAACTACTTTTTTAGGAATCAATTTTGATATCTAAAAATGGCCATTTTTATTACTCATGAGGGCTGAATGTATAAAATTACTCTTTAGTGATATTTCTCCCTTTTAAAACAGACCGTGTCAAACATGAGAACTCTTGATACAGGCTAAAAAGAGAGTTAAATGACTGAAATAAATCTTAATTTATAATTAAAGGGCATTTCCTGTTAGAGTTTAATTTTAGTAATAGTAAAAATTCTCCCCCAATTCACCAAAATATAAAATACATATATATATATATATATATATATATATATATATATATATATATATATATATATATATATATATATATATATATATATATATATATTTATATATATATAATACATCTTCTAGCAGCACATTTTCAACAGCTACGATTTTTCTGGCGTATATATATACGCTCACAGAATGTTGGTGTAAAACACACTCTCTCTTTATTAGATACATCTGTTCAACTGCTCATTATAGACAACATAAACACAGATAACAGTCAGTAGTTGTAAATAGATATCTAGTAGTTTCATAAGCATGAGCACATATATTGAAACTAAGAGCTCTACAGGTGTGTTTCAGCCCCAGACTGAACTCACACCTGTTCCTATAATCTCACCAATTAACCTTCAATCTCAGTTTGTCTCCAGTTTCAGCAGAATCTGTGAATCTCCCGACTGTGTCTAGAGTGTCACAGTGTCCAAGCTCTTTATCGGGGAAATCAGAGACGGATGCTGATTCACACGCTGTGCCGGTTTAACAACACTCACAGAGCTGAATTGAATGCTGGCTGGTTGATATTTTATTTATCTATTTTTGGTCCTTCATTACTTTTGCAACACGTGTGACTGAATAATGTTCTAAGGAGTAATATAAAATGATTTTACTATATATACAGTGCATCCGGAAAGTATTGATAGCGCTTCACTTTTTCTACATTTGTTTATGTTACAGCCTTATTACAAAATGAATTAAGTTAATTGAATTCCTCAAAGTTCTACACACATTACCCCATAATGACAATGTGACAAATTTATTTAAATAAAAAACCTGAAAAATCAGATGTACATCAGTATTCACAGTTTTTACTCAACACTTTGTTGATGCACCTTTGGCAGCAGTTACAGCCTCAAGTCTTTTTAAATATGATGCCACAAGCTTGGCACACCTGTCTTTGAGAAATTTAAGCCCATTCGTCTTTGCAGGACATCTCAAGCTCTATCAGGTTGAATGGGAAGTGACGGTGTACAGCCATTTTCAGATCTCTCCAGAGATGTTTAATAGGATTTAAGTCTGGGCTCTGGCTGGGCCACTCAAGGACATTCACCGAGTTGTTCTGAAGCCACTCCATTGATATTTTGGCGGTGTGCATTGGGTCATTGTCCTGCTGGAAGATTAACCGTCGCCTCAGTCTGAGGTCAAGAGTACTCTGAAGCAGGTGTTCATTCAGGATGTCTCTGTACATTGCTGCGTTCATCTTTCCCTCTATCCTGACTAGCCTTCCAGTTCCTGCTGCTGAAAAAAAACATCCCAACAGCATGACGCTGCCACCACCGTGCTTCACTGTAGGGATGCTATTAGCCTGGTGATGAGCGCTGCCGGGTTTTCTCAAAACGTAACGCCTGGCGTTCACTCTAAAGAGTTCAGTTTTAGTCTCATCAGAGCAGAGAGTTTAGTTTCTTAGGGTGCTTTCACACCTGTGAATCGATTCAGTTGTTCCGAAACAGAGATTACAATTGTTACATTGTTGCTCTTTGCTCTTGGAGCGGTTCGCTTTCAAACTGCAAAGTTTCTAATCGGACCAAAAGAGCTAAAACAAGTCACGTGCGAGTAAACTCTCCTCACATTGGTCAGAGTGTCAGGGTTTATTTTGCAGCGTCCCGCTCAGCTGTCAGGAGAGGTGGTGGTTTGGTGGTGATTGACAGGGTGCGCGCGCGACGTGACTGAGGAGAGATGCGGTGGGGAGGGGTGAGAAGGTGCGCGACAATGCCTATTTGAGGACCGGGAGGGAGACGTGAGATTACCGGGAGATCATCACTCGTTTGCGGGCATCCGGAGACTCGCGAAACTTCCCACCATACTCATAATTCTCTCTTCATATAGCCGTAAGCCTATTACATATCCATAAAACACTGTGATATAACCGCGCTCGGATCGCTTTCTTACTGCAATCGATCCGCTCCAGGGTTTGTTTCAATCGAGCCGAGACCACCTTATTCAAGCGATCTCGGAGCGATTACTTTGGCGCAGAACAGATCACGATTGCCCTGTTTACATATGCCAAACGAACCGCGCTAACTGGGCAAACGAGATACGTTCCGAAACAAAAGTGTAGGTGTGAAAGTACCCTTAGGGTGCTTTCACACCTGTGAATCGATTCAGTTGTTCCAAAACAGAGATTACAATTGTTACATTGTTGCTCTTTGCTCTTGGTGCGGTTCGCTTTCACACTGCAAAGTTTATAATCGGACCAAAAGAGCTAAAACAAGTCACAAGTGAGTAAACTCTCCTCACATTGGTAAGAGTTTCACAGTTTATTTTGCAGAGGCTAGCTCAGCTGTCAGGGGGCTGGTGGTTTGGTGGTGTTTGACATAAATGTGCGACGTGTCTGGTGTGGTATGTGGTAGGAAGGGTGCGCAGCGTATTTGAGGACTGGAAGGGAGATAGGTGCGATTGCCGGGAGATTATCACTCGTTTGCTGGCATCTAGGAGTGCTGCACAGATGGTTGTCCTTCTGTAAGGTTCTCCTCTCTCTACAGAAGAACACTGGAGCTCAGACAGAGTGATCACCTTCCTGACTAAGGCCCTTCTCCCCCGATCACTCAACTTATATGGTGGGCCAGCGCTAGGAAGAGTCCTGATGGTTCCAACCATCTTCCACTTATGGATGATGAAGGCCGCTGTGCTCATTGGAACTTTTAGAGCAGCAGGAATTTTTCTGTAATCTTCCCCAGCCTTCTGCCTCGAGACAATCCTGTCTCGGAGGTCAACAGACAATTCCTTTGTCTTAATGCTTGGTTTGTGCTTTGGCATGCGCTGTCAACCCTGGGACCTTATATAGACAGGTGTATGCCTTTTCAAATCATGTGCAATCAGCTGAATTGACCAAAAGGGAACTCCAATTAAGATGCTGAAGCATCTCAAGTAGAGGTCTGCATTCCCGCGGCTGTCCCACGGGCGCCGCAGGACCCGACCAGATTTCTGTGGCGCGGGAATAAATTTCTGAATAAATCGCGGGAGCGGTCGGTAACGGGTTTAATTTGGGATGGGAGCGGGCTGGTACATGGTATTACAAGCCTTTGAGTTGATATAACAGCAAACGCCTGTGTGTCTGCTTGGTGCTTATGTGTATGTTAGTGCGCGCGCGCTTATGAGAGAGAGAGAGCTTTGTCTGTGTGTGTGTGCTTGGTGCTGTGTGTGTGTTTATACTGACAGCTTGGCTGTCTGCATTGTATAGCTGGGGGATTTTCGGTTTTGTTCTCCTCCGCTCTTTAACGGGGCGGGTCGGGCAGCGGGACAACAACTTCTTAATATAAGTGGGAGCGGTCGGGTTCGGGCTAAAACCTGGCGGGTGCGGGCGGGAGCGGGATTCAAAATTTAGTCCTGCGCAGATCTCTACCTTGTACCTCGAGATAATCCTGTTTCGGAGGTCTACAGACAATTCCTTTGTCTTCATGTTTGGTTTGTGCTTTGACATACACTGTCAACCCTGGGACCTTATATGTGGAGGAGTATGCCTTTTCAAATCATGTCCAATCAGCTGAATTGACCAAATGTGAACTCCAATTAAGATGCTGAAGCATCTCAAGAGTGATCAGTGGAAACAGAATGTACCTGAGCTCAATTTAGAGCTCCGCAAACTGAAATGGCCCAGCGGGGACATGAACCAGCAATCACTCAATCCAGTGCTAAACACTGAGCTGAGTTTACATCTTCTAAATGCAAGTGTTTTTCAGTTTTGAAGCACCCTAGCTTATATATATATATAACCTTAAGACTAACATACTGATACTAACATCTAAAAAAACGTATTTTAATTTCACAGGACATTCACAGGTTTGTCATAAGTGACTGATCAAATCATCCAGTCCCTGTACAGTTCATTTCGTAATGGAAATAGCTTTAGTTTTAATTTCCAGTAAGAAAATGTTGACATTGAGCTGTGATAATACTCAACATACTTCACTGGAGCAGCCGCCGGGCTATTTCTGCTGTCTGCGTATCTTCTATTGATTTGGAAATTCAATCTCGCAGCACTTCATGAACAGCGATGGCCGCGCGTCTCCAGAGAAAGAGGTCAGCGACATTAACTAATACACAGATGCTTTGACAAGGTGTTTTCCATATCGCATATAAACCGTCCCACGGGCGACGACTATTAGTCAGATGGATTTGTCAGGAGTGGAAATATATGTCTGATGTCACTGCGATGTTTCTTCAATTTCTATGGAGGCCAAGAGCTGTAGGGTGCAAGCGGAAGAGATAAAGAGCAAAAGCAGGTGAACGTTTCCTTGAGGGATTCATTCGAGCTGCATGTTGCAAAGTCTGACTCACTTTTACTGCACTGGTGTTTCTGATGGTATATATAAAGCACCTAAAAGAAAACAGGGCAAGTCTATATGTTTAGCTACCCTGTCATTGCAAAAGTAGAAATCTTAAAGGTCTTGTGAAAGTTAGTTCAGTCTGTCATTTGTTAGGATATCTATTAGCTAGTGTGCTCCAAAACAGTGACAAAATACACTTCCCGATAAAAGTTTGGTCGCCTATCCAAGTTTTAGGAACAACACATGATAACTTGACTTCTAGTTGATCATTTGGTATCAGAAGTGGCTCATATGAAAGGCAAAAACCTCAAAATGAAGCTTATTTGAGCACAATAAAATATGATCATGTCTTGATTTTTATTGATTTAATTAGGACAGTAAGGTCTGACTTTGCTTAGACAAGTGTCTTGCACTGAACAGAAATAATGTCCAGTCTAGAATAAAGTCCTGCTGCAGTGGAAACAGAATGACTATTGTGTCTGACTCCATCATGAGCTTGGAGGACTGCATCCATACATCTCTGCAATGACTCAAATCATTTATGAATTAAGTCATCTGGAAAGGCAAAAAAAAGCCTTCTGGTAGGACTCCCAGAGTTCATCAAGACTCTCTAGATTCATCTTCAATGTATACTCCTTTATCTTACCCCAGACATGCTCAATAATGATCATATCTGGTGATTAGGCTGGCCAATCCTGGAGCACCTTGGCCTTCTTTGCTTTCAGGAGCTTTGATGTGGAGGCTGAAGTATGAGGAGGAGCGCTATCCTGCTGGAGAATTGTCCCTCTCCTGTGGTTTGTAATGTATTGGGCAGCACAAATGTCTTGATACCTCAGGCTGTTGATGTTCCCATCCATTCTGCAGATCTCTCTCATGCCCCCATACTGAATGTAACCCCAAACCCTATACATACATACATACAGTATGTATGTATGTATATATATATATATATATATATATATATATATATATATATATATATATATATATATATATATATATATATATATATATATATATACACACACACACACACACATATATATATGTATATATATATATATATATATATATATATATATATATATATATATATATATATATATATATATATATATATATACATACATACATATATATATATATATATATATATATATATATATATATATACATACATACATACATACATACATATATATATATATATATACATATATTCATACATATATACATACATACATACATACACACACACACACGTAAGTACTGTTTTTAAAATAAACATGTAAAATATGAACTACGCAGCAAGTGCACATTCCTTTTAATAATCCTTTTTTTCCCCAGCGAAATGTCATATGGGATTGCTGTATAAATGATTTAATTTTGAGGTGCACCAATTTTACAGCACACTTGCTCTGTGCTGTTAAAAAACCCTCCTCATTTATTCAACAAAAGACAGAATGATGACATATAAAACAGACAGCAATACCCAGACAGGATCTCCAGCCTGGCACCCGTGGTCTCATTGTGTCATGTAGTGAAAAAAATAAACCCCTGAACCCCTGAATTATTTGTGTTCACCTACAGAAGAAGCTTGTGTGGTTCGCAAAGTCACTGAATTCTTGAAGGAGCGCTGCGGATGATGTAAGACCAATGCCGTGTCATTCAGTACTTCAACATAGACGCCAATACTCCGCTTTTAATATAATGAAGACAATACTTTGATTAAGAGTCTACCATGTAAACAGCTATTTTTCGTGACCTTAATCTGACTAAACTCGTAACCAAACTAAACAGAAATGCATGTCAAAGCACAAGCCAAGCATGAAGACAAAGGAATTGTCTGTAGACCACTGAGACAGATTTGTCTCTAGTTACAAGACTGGGGAAGGTTACAGAAAGGTTTCTGCTTCTCTGAAAGTTCTAATGAGCACAGCGGCCTCCATCATTCGTAAGTGGAAGACGGTTGGAGCCATCAGGACTCTTCCTAGAGCTGGCCTGCCATTTAAGCTGAGTGATCAGGGGAGAAGGGCCTTAGTCAGGGAGGTGATCATTAACCCGATGGTCACTCTATCTAAGCTCAAGCGTTCTTCTGTGTAGAGAGGAGAACCTTACAGAAGGACAACCATCTGTACAGCAATCCACCAATCAGGCCTGTATGGTAGAGTGGCCAGACGGAAGCCGCTCCCCTCCTGGAATTTGCCAAAAGGCATCTGAAGGACTCTCAGACCATAAGAAACTAAACTCTCTGGTCTGATGAGACTAAAATTGAACTCTTTGGAGCTCATCACCAGGCTAATACCATCCGTGCAGGGAAGCATGGTGGTGGCAGGTTTTTGTTTAGTTCGATTATGACTTAAGTCGGATTAAGGTCATCAAAAATCTGTTTAAATGGTGTCCTCTTAGTCAGAGTATTGATCAAATGAAAAAATATATGTATTAAGTATACTTATAAGTACACGGAATCTGCGCACGCAGAATTGCGCAGATTTTCCTCAGATTTTCCGCAGATTTCTGCAGTTTTTTAGCCCATTATAAATTCTGTTTATTTACTTGAGTAAATGTGTAAATCAGAATTTATTCAGTTTTTATTCAGTAATTTATTACTTTTTATTTAATATATTAAAGTGTAAGTTATGATACTCCGCTGGATACTCCCAAAATAATTCAGCAGAAATCCACAAATTTTTACCAAAATTCTCCGCAGAAATAGCAAAAAACGTCCGCAGATTCCGTCTGGCCCTGCTTATAAGTATTGGTGCTTATGTAAATATACTGACTGTTAATCCAGCAACAATCTACTGTGATGGCAAGGGAAGGAGAGCAGAGCCGCCCCCACCCATAACGCTGTGAATGACTGCTGGCAGATGGGCTCCAGGACAGGGCCAGACCTGGCCAGACGCATTGGGAACAGGAAGAGCCAGCGAGACGGGTTTTAGATTTGAGATCACTTGATACATCAGTCAGTGTCCTATAAAAATGTGAATCACCGTCTGGGCCACTGCTATAAATGTTTATACGAGAGCAGAGCATTTTTAGTGTGATCTTGACATGAACTTCTGGAATAAATTCTTACTCTGAAAAATCTATTTCCTCAGAACGGTGCACACTAAACTGTTCCTGGATCAGCTTCCCCGACATTGTGAATTATCGTTGGTTTCTTGTTAGAATAAGACAGCCTGATCTCACAAGGAAACACAACTATTTAACGTTTTGTCAATTTAGTGGCTAACTCATACCAATGCATATGAGTTCAGTCATACAAAATGTATGTTAATGCTTTTTAAGGGTGCTTTCACACCTGCCTTATTTAGTTCGATTGATTCGCACTAGAGTTTGTTTTCCCTTTTGGTGCGGTTCATTTGGGCAGGTGTGAATGCAGCAATCGTACTCGAGTGCGCACCAAAAGCGGACCAAATAAGCGTACTGAGACCTGCTTGAAGAGGTGGACTCGGTACGCTTTCAAACGAACCCTAAAGCGGTTCGTTTGTGGTGAGAATATGATCTACTAAAACAGGTCCAACCGCGAAAAGTACTGCGCCTTTTGGACTAATCCAGCTGCTGTAGGCCGATGCGCTGTGCATTATGGGATATGGAGGAATAATATTTGTTGACAGCGCTTTACCAACAGAGAGAGAGAAAGAGGGGAAAACATTACCTGATGGATAGTTGGTAATATTTCCGCAAGATGACCATGTCGCAGTTTAGCTAAATTAATTCACGCCTCCTCCTGAAGTGACGAGCGATGCATTAAACACTGTTTTCCAGCCGCGCTTCATTGTCGAAATGTATAGTTTGTCTAAAGCAGACATACAATCAGTCAGCGCAGTCGTCCCTCCAGAGTAAAAACAACATTTTGTGTCTGCCGGTTTTGTTTACTTGCGGGAGTTCGTTAACATTTTCCCGCACGTGAATTCTAACCAATCAATAAGCAGTTTAGGAAATATGTTCAACAACATCTGGCCAATGAGAGATGTAGATTTTGTCAGATGACTGCATTTTGGTTCGTTTCAACTGGTTCGGACCAAAGCCAGCAGTGTGGTGTGAAAACGACCCAAAGACGGCAGAAAATGCAACAAAGTATAATTTATTGCCCTTGGTCCGGACCAAATGTAGCGAACTACAGATGTGAAAGCACCCTAAAAGGAGGCATGGCACCAAACCCCACCCTTAACGGTGCAGTATGTAAGTTTGACACCCAGTGGTTGAACTATGTATTGCACACCCGGTTCAAAAAACACATGCAAGAGCAGGTTGCCAGATTGACAACATCAACAGGAGCATGCCTGACGATCAAGCCCAAAGGCTGATTTAAGTCGTGTTCTAAAATAAAAGCAACAGCACCCGATAAAAGGAATTTGCTCCATATTAAAAGGAGTTTCGTTCTAACCAGCACCTGAAATTTATATTTTAGAAAATTTGCCATTTCTTGCAACCGAACAACAGGATAAACTAACAATGATCACCTCAGGTACACCTCATGTGTTTTATTCAGTGTTAAATGCTAATAATGCGAGTTTGATTGCCAATTTAGATTTCGTTTATTGCCATACTACTGAAAGCAGCAGCAGATAGTTCACCTCAGATCTGGAAAATAAAATAAATCGTTTGAAATTGAACTTTAGAACTGTAACTCAACACATATCAGTGACTTAACATCTACATTTAATAACGTTGAAGAGGTTTAATATGTATTAAGTAGATTATAAACCTTACCATTTGGCTGGAGTGCAGCGAGTGCACTATTCTGTGCTTCTGAATGGCTGTATTTACATTTCTGTCATGTTTCATCCATCATTATTTCTGTTTATTTACTTGAGTAAATGTGTGTAAATCTATATTTATTCAGTTTTTAAATTAATTACAGTAATATTATTGACTAATATGAAAATGTTTATATGATTTATGTACAATGCACTTTGTGCAATAATATTTTCTATCTTTTAGTAGAGATATTACATGAGAGACTTGCTTTGTTCACCAAATAAAGTGAATCTAATTGGATATGCATTTTAAACATTTAATAAAAGTTAAAAAGATATTGTTTTTAATTTAATTTATTAAGGTTTTAGTTATGATACTTCCAAAATAATTCCACAGAAATCCGCAGATTTTTACCGAAATTCTCTGCTTAAATAGCATTAAATGTCCGCAGATTCCATCTGTCCCTACTTATAGAAAAGCATGTATATTTAATATACAAATAATAGTTTGTGTTCATATTCTCAGCAATGAAATACAAGTCAAAGTAAATTTGTAAACTAGTACTTCCTTTTTTGATTTGCACTTCCCATATGGTCCCAACATTTTCTGATTTGTGGTTGTATTCAAAATAAATAAAACATTCCGACATCTAGAATCATTAAACACACTGAGAACACACACCTCACCATAATGACTCATAATGAATAGCTTGTTTTAGGTTCAAACTTCTATCATGTCAGAATCTCATCAGCCATTCCACAGCAAGGCTTATGGGATATTCGGCTGGAAACATTATACGATGCTGATATCCACAAAGGTTATCCGTTTGTATTTACATTGGCTATAGATTGTACAATCAGCGGTGGAACAAAGGCTGCGCTCGGCCTGGTTTGATTGAAGAGATAATCTTGACCCCTCAATGAAGTTATCTGATACATATGGAGCTTTAATGCATTTAAACAAGGGCAACGTGTCCTTTAGATGAGTTGCCACTGGTTTACTACAGTAACTATATTGTATTTTGCATTTAATTGATTATCATGATGTAACTGCTTATTTATTACACGCAGCATAACTTATGGAAAGTTGGACCGCAAATTCAAATAATACATTAATTAAATAATCCACTTTTTTACTATTACATAATTTAAAGCAAGTTCTGTTCAATTTGTATTATTTTCTTTTCCTTCTTAGTCACCACTATCAGTTATATTCCATGTTTTAAAAATTAATATGATTGTTTCAATGTAATAACAATATCATTACACATTAATCACACAGCTTCACTATGAATACCAATACGAAGTAAACCACAAGCACAGATTCTCTTTTTCAGCTAACCGTACTCTCAGATATAGCTAGTGTAACGGAGGCCAGCTAGAGCTCGAAGCGGGTTGGGTGGTTGTAGGACCGGCGGGGTTAAATTGGTGCCGTGACCCGGATGGGAGTGAGGTTTAGGGGGGTGAGTGTAACGGAGGCCAGCTAGTAAGTGCTGTGCAGGTAAACCTCAATCCTCTGACCTCTAAAGGTGCTCTAGAGACGCTAGAGGCCATGGTCTTTAGCCTCCTTGGTAGAGCACCCGACTCCCATGCGGAAGGTCGCCGGTTCGATACCAGCTCGAAGCGGGTCGGGTGCTTGTAGGACCGGCGGGGTTACACTAGCATATTGCAAAATGAAGGTAAAATGTAATAGCAAGGTAATTACTACTTAGTTAAATAGATCTGTTAATCATAAGACCATTGCAAAGCATCACACACGCACACACACAAATGTTTGGATATTTTAACCTAATGATGCAAAATATGGACAAAACCAACTGTTGAGTTTATTTTTATTGCGGGGTCCCAGAACAGACCGGGGTAACAGACATACCTGCCAACATTTGTCTTTGAAAATCCGGGAGACCGGGGAGAGGGGGTAGCGGAGCAACCTGAAGGGCTGCCATCGGAATAGTCTGCAATCCAGGGGTGTTATGCTGTGTTCATATCAGACGCATGATTTGATTTACATGCAAGTCAATGCAAAGGCGTGAATAGACATCTTGCGGCGCAATACAAGCAAATGGTGTGGCGCGAATGACACGAAATGATGTTTGACGCGCTTAACGCGCAAATTGCACAAATCGCTCGAGTTTGCAGATTTGAACTTCAGCGGATATTCATGCCACATTAACCAATCAGGAGTTTGCCCTTGTGGGGGAAATCCTCCTGCCTACACCGGCATCAGTTCATCAAACTGGGCTCGGTTCAGTAAGAAGCACCACTGATCAGGTATAGTTTCTGGAGGAGTTTATGAGCTCACAGAGTCGATGCACCTCTGAAGTGATCTAGTGGACTCAGACACGGCCCCAAACGTGTCAATGTTGTTTTTCAGCCTTCCTAAAGCACATAAACACAGCTATTCTCTTAATAAAATCCATGTTAGCCATTTAGCAATGAAGCTACAGTCACCGGGCAGACAGAAGCCCTGCCCATGATGCGAATCCGCATCTGTTCTAAAGCGAATTTGATGCGCGATAAAGCACATTTGATGGGCGAATGAAGCAGATTTTGACGGGCAAATGAAGCGAGTGAACTTTAATGTTCAAGCGTCTATTTAGAAAGTGCCTTTCTGTTTCAGCCTGGCCATTCTCCTCTGACCTCTGGCATCAACAAGGCATTTGCGCTCACAGAACTGCCGGTCACTGAATATTTTCTCTTTTTCGGATCATTCTCTGTTAAGCCAAAAAAATGGTTGTGTGTGAAAATCCCAGTAGATCAGTAGTTTCTGAAATACTCAGAAATTCTGAAATTGCTCATTCTGACGCTCGGTTTGAACTGCAGGAGATCGTCTTGACCATGTCTACAATCCTAAATGCATTGAGTTGATGCCAAGTGATTGGCTAAAAAATTATATTCTTTGGTTTTAAAAAATCTCACTTCATTGAAAACCTTAGCAGGCCAAGTATTGGAGACCTTATAGTCTTCATGCATTGCCTTACCATTATATTGATTTGCTGATTGGGTTAACGCCTGTGTATCTGAATGGGTTCTATTATGTTGATGAAGCTAGAATTCAAAGAGTTTGAAAAGCACTGCATCAAACGCAGGATGCAGAATGTCATTAATGGAGATGTATGTGCATTGATGTGCGTTTCTCCTGCTGGCTGGTCAGTTTCAAGAGCAAAGGCAGAGAAACAGAGATAAGCTGAGAAAAGCACAACACCGTGACTCCACTGTCAGCGATAAGAGTGTGGTCAAACAAGCCAGAAGAGCTGCACTATTGACGAACATCAGGTTGAATGCTTGAAGATTTCCAATAAGTTGAAGTTACATATAAACATATACAGTTGAAGTCAGAACTATTAAACCCCCTGGATTATTAGTCCACCTGTTTATTTCTTTCCCCAATTTCTGTATGATGGAGAGAAGATTTGTTTAGCACATTTCTAATCATAATAGTTTAATAACTCATTTCTAATAACTGATTTATTTAATCTTTGTCATGATGACAGTAAATAATATTTGACTCAATGTTTTTCAAGACTCTTCTATACAGCTTAAAGTGACATTTAAAGTCTTAACTAGGTTAATTAGGCTAACTAGGCAGGTTAGGGTAATTAGGCAAGTTATTGTATAACGATGGTTTGTTCTGTAGACTATCGAAAAAAATATATATCTTAAAGGGGCTAATAATATTGACCTTAAAATGGCTTTAAAAAATTAAAAACTGATTTTATTCTAGCCGAAATAAAACAAATAAGACTTTCTCCAGAAGAAAAAATATTATCAGACATGCTGTGAACATTTTCTTGCTCTGCTAAACATCATATTGAATTATTTAAAAACCAATAATTAACAAACAACAATAAATAACAAAAAATATATATATATATATATATATATATATATATATATATATATATATATATATATATATATATATATATATATATATTAACACAGCAAGAAGGTCGCTGGTTTGGCCCTCTGCTGGGTCAGTTGGTGTTTCTGTGTATAGTTTGCATGTTCCCCCTGCGTTCGTGTGGGTTTCCTACGGGTGCTCCAGTATTGGTCAATTGGATAGCTTAAATTGGCCGTAATGTATGTGTGTGAATGAGTGTGTATGGATGTTTCCCAGTGATGGGTTGCAGCTGGAAGGGCATCTGCTACATAAAACATATGCTGGATAAGTTGCTCATTCCGCTGTGGCGACCCCAGATTAATAAAAGGACTAAGCTGAAAAGAAAAGGAATGAATGTATGAAAACAGAAAAGTCATTTGATTTTGCTTTAACAGATCACAGGATAAAAAAGGGACAGGTATGTTTGGTTGGATGATGAGGTCTGAACATTTTTAATTGTTATATACAAGAAGGAATTGACGATCATCGTTGGTGAAAAACATCCGCGGCATGCGCAAATCTTCCAATAATTGCGAGTGAAGATGATTCTAAAAGGATATGACAAACCGTGGACTATTTTGTGTAATAAATGGAAGAGCTTTAAGCAAAAATACAAGGATGAAAAAAGAAAACTCGGACAAAGTGGAGCAGGTGGTTTATCAACATAGGTTAATTCTGAAAATGTAGCCCTATATACATTTCTGGAGCTCACAAATATGTAGACAGAGAAATGTAGGGCTGCATTTAGTCTTTAAAACAAACATTACGGGGTGGTATGATGCTGTTCCTTTTTGCGCTTACCAGCTTACCTCAGTATGGACGGCTTTCTTGCTGTTACCAGTTTGTCCAGCGGCTTGCAGCATATGTCGGAGGACTTGTGATGTGGAGTCGAGTTGACAGTGACAACGGGGTTTGAGTCCAGTCTAGAATGGTTCCAGAAAACAGGTAAGACAAAAAACAACAAAAAAACTAACACACAGGGCGAGAATGTGGTAAAATCTGAAAACGTGGTAAAAATCACGCTGCCGTGAGGGCTATTCTTTTTCTGAATTGCTTTTGAAAACACTGTCAGTTGGGTCTAGGGAAGGGGGTAATCGGGTTAATCTGTACTTTTGAAAACACTATCGGTTGGGTTTTAGGGAAGGAGGAGGGTGGGTCAGTCAGTAAGTCAACCGTGGCCTCTAGTGGATTTATAAAAGAACAGCAGGTGCAAATGGCACTAGCCAGAGAAATTTGAGATCTCAAAAAGCGTACACAGCGCCCTCTGGTGGATTTATTAAAGCAAAAACTGCAAAAAAAGTAGCTCCTGGGAGGTATTTGGCGCTCTCCAGAAATGTAAATAGGGGTAATCAGAATTAATTAATTGGAAGTAACAATATTGTTCTCTTTGTGCTTTATTTACAAATGTTTTATGGAAAATTCCAGTTTTTCCCTCAAATTTAATTAGCATTTTTGGATGTAAACTTGGTTATTGTTATACAATAATTTGCCTAATTACCACAACTTGCCAAATAAACCTAGTTAAGCCTTTAAATGTCACTTCAAGCTAAATACTAGCATCTTGAAAAATATCAAGTCAAATATTATTTACTGTCTTCATGGCAAAGAAAAAAGAAATCAGTTATTTGAAATAAGTCTATTATGATTAAAAATGTGTTTAAAAAAATCTTATTTTCTTTAAACAGAAATTGGGAGGGGGCATATACAGAGGGGCTAATAATTCAAAAGGGCTAATCATTCTGACTTCAACTGTATGTGTTTAAGGAGCCGAGAATGCCGTAGATTTTTCATTTCAAAGGATTCACCGGCAAGTTCCACCCTAAAAGATAGCAATTAGTAAATCCATTTATATTTAAAGTAGCGTCTGTGGGTTATTTTCACGCTTGTTCGCGGGGGAGCAGGAGACTGATGGAGTCTCGGGGTTTCAGATAAGCAGGTTAAGCTTCAAAATTGCAGGGCAAAGAAACACAGGCAACAGGGGTTTAATCAGAAATTGAAGAACGGTGAACATTACTTGGATGTAGAGGGCTTTGACGCTCAGAAGAAAAAGAAATACTGCTTTTATAGATTTATTACAATCCATCATTGTGGATGGGGGGAGGTGAATTATGAAGTCATTTCATGGCAACTACACCATTGTGCCGCGTTATTTTTCTTGAAACCTTTGCAAAGTTTCCTGGAGAGGCGTTTCGGCGAGGTTACTGTGTTTAGCAGGTGTAAATACAGTAGATGCTTGTAATCTTCCTCAAAATAAAATTTTAAATGTTTCCTGTGAAATGTTTTTTTTATAATCAAGATAACTTGAATTGATGGCAAAAAAAGTGTACGATGACAGGATGTATATTAGTGGAACCCTAAGGATTAAATATCATACAAAGAAAAAAAAGTTATAGGGGCTCGTCCGGGATGACTGTATATAATATTAATAATAATAATAATAATAATAATATTAAATAATAATAATAATAATAATAATAATATTTCTATTATCATCATCTATCACAATCACCAGCGAGCTACCTTACAGATAAACACAGATCGCTGACAGACTACAAATCCGCCGGTATATGGACTACAAGTTCCAGTCATGCACTGCTCACACGCACCTGTTCCTCATTCCGTTGATTTTACACACTTGCGAATGGGAGCTGCTCATGAATTAATTACTTGGACCATATATACAGGACACACGCACACTTCTTGGCTGAGTCTTGTTTAGCTGTCTGTGACATTACGACGCATTTGCTTTGTTTATTTACGTTGTCTGCTACCTCCCTTTTGACTGTTCACCTGTTTCATGACCACGACTCTGGATTTGCCTGTTTAAATCTGTTTGCCCCTGTGTTGACCTTTGCTTGCCTGACCATTCTAGCTCATTTTAAATAAGTAGTTTGAACAAGCAGCAAAATTAATGCAAAATTAATGTTTTGATAAATTGCTGCAACTTAATCACTATAAAACAGCTCAACAGACTTTGTCTGCAATAGTCCTGCATGAGTCTGCAGTCAGTGGGAGCCTCCTAAAGAATAAAATCGAGCAGCTTTTTGTTGGTTAACGTGGAAGATTTCGGTGACAAACTTGAATGTTGTCACACAGAACAGAGCAATCTTTGTCCTCAAACGAAATTCCTCATTATGTCGATTCCCGTTAAATAACCACGCAGAATAGCAACATAAAGAAAGAGTCACTCTAGAATCCTTTATTTAACCCGTTCCTTCACAAGATTGGAAATTCATGGAGGTTTTAGTCATATGAGGTTGGAATAACAGGAGCATTTTCCTTGAATGCAAGACTGGAGGTTCAGCAAAAGAAACCCTCATCTTTTGTGCTTTCATCTCATATCTTCTCCTAACTTCCGAAACCCTGCATTGTCTCTGGATGTATCGTCACAGTGAGCGGATTTTCTGCTTTTGATTTTTTGTTTTTCCATTCAAGGTCTTGACGGTCTTTTCCAGCAATCCCACACTCGGGGATCTCCTCGAGTAAGAATTTCTTTTTGTTTCTTTCTTCCGTGGATCTTAAGCACTGTCCTCCAGTCTGGCATGTCGTATCCTCTTAGTCCTGCATTTGATTACAGTCTAAGACCAAATACTGCCCTCTTTGTCTGCGCCTCAGACTTGCATGTTTCTCATGACGAAATCCAGAATTGCACCAGTTGTTCAATTTAGATGCTGATTACGATTGTTTATTCATTAAATCACAAGGTCAGACCTAGAGACATTTGAAAGTCCCAAACTCATGTTATTCCCCTTGTCAGGAGATAGTGATAGGGATGACTTAAATAATAATAATAATAATAATAATAATAATAATAATAATTACATTTTGATGAAAAGATATGGTGAGGTTAATTTAAAAATGTGGGGGCTCGTCCGGGATAAGCGTAAATAGCACAGAATGCAAAAAGATTCGATTCTAAGACCAAATACTGCCCTCTTTGTCTGCATCTCAGACTTGCACGTTTCTCAAGATGAAATCCAGAATTGCGAAAACTGGCTATTAATTTTCTAAGCTAATTACAATTGTTTATTCATTATTTCACAGTTTTGATTATATCATATCATATTTGAATGTGCTCATAAAGAAACCCTACATCATGTCATTCTCCTTTTCAGGAGATAGTGACAGGTGTCTGAGTGCAGGGTCTATCCCAGGGCTCATCCAGAATGACTTATAATTTTAATAATGATAATAATAATAATAATAATAAGGTGGTTGAAAGGATGATGAAATATTGAAGTAAAGTTTGTTGAGGTGAAGTAAAACGCTATTTTATAGAATAATTGTATATTTGTAAAGATTAAAGAGTTTGCTGAAAAGGTATGGTAAGGTCAATAAAATATTTGGGGGCTCGTCCGGGATACGTAAATAGCACAAAGTGCAAAAATAATCATTCAATAAATTTTTTTGGAATTCGATTACAGTTCTAAGACCAAATACTACCTTTTTTGTCTGCACGCTTGCATGTTTCTCATGGCGAAATCCAGAATTGCGTGAAAATTGGCTCAGTGCCAACTTTTAATTTTTGATACGGATTATAATTGTTTATTCAGTAATTTACAAGTTTACACTTAACAATATTTGGGACATCAAACTCGTGTTATTTCCCTTGTCAGGAGATAGTGATAGGGGTCCGAGTTCAGTGTCTAGCCCAGGGCTCGTTTCAGATGACTTATATAAAAATAATAATAATGATGATGATGGCAACACGGTGGCTCAGTGGGTAGCACAATCACCTCACAGCAAGAAGGTCGCTGGTTAGAGCCCCGGCTGGGTTAGTTGGCATTTCTGTGTGTAGTTTGCACGTTCTCACCCGTGTTGGCAGGGGTACTCCCAGGTGCTCCGGCTTTCAAGAACCGGTCCAAACACATGCACTATAAGCTAAATTGTCCGTAGTGTATCTGTGTAAATGAGAGTGTATGGATGTTTCTCAGTGATGGGTTGCAGCTGGAAGGACACTCGCTGCTTAAAACATATGCTGGATAAGTTGGCGGTTCATTCTGCTGTGGCGACCCCAGATTATTAAAGGAACAAAGTCGAAAAGAAAAATTAATATATGAATAATAATAATAATAACAATAATAATAATATTTGTTTCTGTTTGGAGTTTGCATGTTCTCCCTGCGTTCGCGTGGGTTTCCTCCGGGTGCTCCGGTTTCCCCCACTGTCCAAAGACATGCGGTACAGGTGAATTGGGTAGGCTAAATTGTCCATGGTGTATGAGTGTGTTTGTGAATGTGTGTGGATGTTTTCCAGAGATGGGTTGTGGCTGGAAGGGCATCCACTGTGTGAAAACTTACTGGATAAGTTGGCGGTTCATTCCGCTGTGGTGACCCCGGATTAATAAAGGGACTAAGCCAACAAGAAAACGAATGAATGAATATTATTATTATCATTATTATTAACAAGGGGGTTGAAAGAATAATGAAAAATAAAAGTAGGGTTTGTAGAGGTGAAGTAAAAAGCTATTTTATGCAATAATTGTATATTAGTAAAGAGTACAAAGAAAGAAAAAAAGAAAGAAAATTTGGCTGAGTAGATATGGTGAGGTCAATAAAATATTTGGGGGCTCGTCCGGGATACCTAAATAGCACAGAATGCAAAAATAATAAGTCAATTGCATTTGATTACAGTCCAAGACCAAATACTTGCTTCTTTGTCTGCACCTCAGACTTGCATGTTCCTCATGGCGAAATGCAGAATTGCATGAAAATTGGCTCGGTGCTAATTGTTCTTTTTGATGTCGATTACGATTGTTTATTCATTAATTTACGATTTTGCACTTACAGATATTTGGGTCACCCTAACTCATGTTATTTCCCTTGTCAGGAGATAGTGATAGGGGTTGTCTGAGATGATAAAAATAATAATAATAATAAAATAATAAGGTGGTTAAAAGAAAAATGAAATATATAAGTAGGTTTGTTGAGGTGAGCTAAAAAGATATTTTTTTGAATAATTATAAAGAAAAAATAGTTTTGAGGAAGCGATAGGGTGAAGTATAAAAAATGATAATAAATAGGGGGCTGGTACATTTACCCAGAGTTTTCCAAAGCATTTTCCCAAAATATGTGTCCAAATAAGAGTTGTTACCAAACAACATTCCACTTCCATTTGAGAAAAGTGTGGCTAAATTAAGGCTCAAGATCACCCCAGAGTGAATGAAAACATCCCTAGGAGCTCACAAGGGTTAAAGTCAGTCCCAACATTAGCGGGACACAGACTTTAGTCGCTCACTACCTCTTTTTTCTCATCTTTTTTTTTTCTGAAAGCAGTGTCTCGCAAGCATGGTGCCAACCTCCTGCACCGCAGTCGACATGGCTGCTCAACAGCGATTATGCTAAATGAGGCACGCATTGTTATCTCTGAATTACAAGTAGAACTTTCTCATTCCCTGTTAAAACAAAACCAGAATCTGCTCTGACATCGAAACCAAAGTTGCGTTTCGCTGCACAAATCTAATTTTATTGATGCATAAGCACGCACACACACAAATGTACAAACTCATGCCATTTACAACTACTTTTTGACCTGCCTATTAGGCAAGATTTTATTACTTCATTAGCATTTTAAAAATATGATTATATAATGATCTTATAGCATGACCTACCCAATACGCAAATCTAAACCCTACTACTACCTAACTAACTAACTATAATTATGTAGCACTGTAAAATATGATCGTATTATGATCTTAAAGTATGACCTACCCAATACTACCCAACTACTACCTTACAATTAAGCAACACTATAAAGTATTATCTTGTTATAAACCTAAAGCATGACCTACCCAATACCCAAACCCAAATACAACCTCATTAAAAAAAAGTGTTGCATGCATAACTGTTGCAAACAATTTATTTGTGTTGAATTTAAACAAACAAATTAAGTTTAATAATGTTCAACCTAATTTGTTTGTTTAAATTGAGCCCAAATAAATTGTTTACAACCACTTCACGTAAAAAAAATTAGTAAATCCAAAGAATCATCATTGAATATTTTTTTTCAGTGTAACTATTAATAAGCAGCACTATCAAGTATGATCTTATTTTAATCTTAAAACCATACCTACCCAATACCCAATCCTAAACCCAACTACTACCTTATTATTAATAAGCAGCACTATATGATCTTATTATAATCTTGAAGTATGACCTACCCAATACCCAAACCTAACTACTACCTTACTAACCATTAATAAGCAGCACTATAAAGTATGATCTTATTATGATCGTAAAGTATGACCTACCCAAAACCCCAACCTAACTCCAACTAATAACTTACTAACTATTAATGAGCAGCACTATAAAGTATAATCTTATTATAAACTCGAAGTATGACCTACCCAATACCCAAACCTAAACCCAACTACTACCTTACTAACTATTAATAAGCAGCACTATAAAGTATTATCTTATTATAATCTCGAAGTATGACCTACCCAATACCCAAACCTAAACCCAACTACTACCTTACTAACTATTAATAAGCAGCACTATAAAGTATTATCTTATTATAATCTCGAAGTATGACCTACCCAATACCCAAACCTAAACCCAACTACTACCTTACTAACTATTAATAAGCAGCACTATAAAGTATTATCTTATTATAATCTCGAAGTATGACCTACCCAATACCCAAACCTAAACCCAACTACTACCTTACTATTAATAAGCAGCACTACAAAGTATTATCTTATTATAATCTCGAAGTATGACCTACCCAATACCCAAACCTAAACCCAACTACTACCTTACTAACTATTAATAATCAGCACTATAAAGTATGATCTTATTATAATCTCGAAGTATGACCTACCCAATACCCAAACCTAAACCCAACTACTACCTTACTATTAATAAGCAGCACTATAAAGTATTATCTTATTATAATCTCGAAATATGACCTACCCAATACCCAAACCTAAACCCAACTACTACCTTACTAACTATTAATAATCAGCACTATAAAGTATGATCTTATTATAATCTCGAAGTATGACCTACCCAATACCCAAACCTAAACCCAACTACTACCTTACTTACTATTAATAAGCAGCACTATAAAGTATTATCTTATTATAATCTCGAAGTATGACCTACCCAATATCCAAACCTAAACCCAACTACTACCTTACTAACTATTAATAAGCAGCACTATAAAGTATTATCTTATTATAATTTCGAAGTATGACCTACCCAATACCCAAACCTAAACCCAACTACTACCTTACTAACTATTAATAAGCAGCACTATAAAGTGTTATCTTATTATAATCTCGAAGTATGACCTACCCAATACCCAAACCTAAACCCAACTACTACCTTACTATTAATAAGCAGCACTATAAAGTGTTATCTTATTATAATCTCGAAGTATGACCTACCCAATACCCAAACCTAAACCCAACTACTACCTTACTTACTATTAATAAGCAGCACTATAAAGTATTATCTTATTATAATCTCGAAGTATGACCTACCCAATACCCAAACCTAAACCCAACTACTACCTTACTAACTATTAATAAACAGCACTATAAAGTATTATCTTATTATAATCTCGAAGTATGACCTACCCAATACACAAACCTAAACCCAATTACTACCTTACTAATAATAAGCAGCACTATAAAGTATTATCTTATTATAATCTCGAAGTATGACCTACCCAATACCCAAACCTAAACCCAATTACTACCTTACTAATAATAAGCAGCACTATAAAGTATTATCTTATTATAATCTCGAAGTATGACCTACCCAATACCCAAACCTAAACCCAATTACTACCTTACTAATAATAAGCACTATAAAGTATTATCTCATTATAATCTTGAAGTATGACCTGCCCAATAATTAAACCTAAACCCATACTTTATAGTAAGGTACTATTAATGAGCAGCACTATAAAGTATGATCTTGTTGGGATCTTAAAGCGTGACCTTCCCTCATCTAAACTCAACTACTACCTAATTATTAATAAGCAGCTATTTAGCAGTTTATTGAGCTAAAAGTCATAGTTAATGGTTTGCCAAAAGCAAGAAATGTACATTAAACTAAAGTCTGACTAAAAACTGCGCTTCCATTCATGGCCTGGTACAAATACATTGATAGGTCTTCTTTTTTCATCCTCCCCGACAAATTCTCGTCTCATTCGGAGCACCATACAAGAGGAAGCTTAATTTGAGGTTGAATTGATTCGCACCGTATCATAATTTGCCTTGCCGCTGAGCCGAGCGTTTCTGCAGCACCGGTCGTGGCAATATTACAAATCATCGGAGCACATTGGAGCCCAGATCAATATGGAGTCCCACAGTCAATCTTGTTTATTACTCCGTCACAATTTCAGAACTCAGACTGGCAGAGGGTTCGCTTTTAGAAGCAATGGAGCGTTCGCTGTTGATCATCCAGGGATGGAAGATGTTTGGATGAAACATTTGCCCCTATACTTAGAGTTTTGTCTGCATTCTAGTCTAAATATATAAAAATTCTTAAATCAAGAAGCATTTTATTGACATGTAATAAGTATTGTTTTGTTTTCAGAAATAATAAGTCAAACTTAAGTGCGTTTTTCCTTAAAGTAAGCTAAATACGTTTAAATACGTAAATAAGTTTAGGGACGTAAGTGGGCGGGCCAATTGGTAAAATTGGTTGGGTTCAGAGAAGGAGGAGGGTGCGTCAGCTGATTGGACGATCACCCAGTCAGTCATTCAGCCAGTTGGATAGACGGCGGCCTCTGGTGGGTTTTACGCGTGAACAGCGCAGGCACAAACGGCACTCGAGAGAGACATTTGAGATGTGAAAAAGCCAAGCGGCAACCTCCCGCTCTTCCTCAGGAAGCCAATACAGAAGTAACTAAAACTGCAATTCATCTGAAATTCCGCTAGTCCTGGCCTCCTGGCTCCATAATAGAGCAAATTTCAGTTGAGCCCACTGTTAGAATGGCCAACTTAACAGCAGAAAAAAAGGTGTTTACAGCCTGGTACAAAGAAAGATTTTGGTTAATACAGCTAATATTACCCTTCATGACAACTGTGAGGGGGGTTAATTTTTTTATAACTCATCCGTTTCCTTTATATTAAGTTATATTAAGTTTGCATAATTAAGGGCGTGGCCACTTGAGTGACAGCTAGGTCTCGCTGATTGCTGTCACGTCACCTCAGCTGAATCCTGCAGATTAGCCACTGATCTCGGCATATTTATCGTATTTCTGTGTTGTTTTATGTGGCTTTACACAGTCAACTGCCTTTTGGACTTGTTTCCTACAATTATTAGATGGCATGGCATGCTGAGTGCACTTAATTGTGCTCACAAACCATTCACGTGGCCTCCGTTTCCCATGTGAGTAAAGTTATATACTTATATACCATCTCTATACATGTATTTGTTTTATTTAAGATCATTTATCATTTATATTTATATTTAGAGCTGTAATGCACTCCAGAATCTGACGAATTGACTAGCTGTAGGCTGTAGATCAGTCATCTGAAGTGTTGTCATACAGTGTTATGCTGGATTTCATCAATAGTCCTGCATTAACTAACACAGACTATATCTGAAGTGTTTGAAAGTAATTCGCGTTTTCCTCCTGTTGAAAAACATCATAGGAACTATGTTTAGTGGCTCAATGTGTTACAGCAGTGTTTTTAAAAGTCTAAACACTTTATTGATATAGTATACAGCCAAGCACATGTGGTCAGAACACAAACGAGTCACAGGTGATAGAGTATTAAGCGTTTCTCTCAAAGTAAAGTGTGTCTGCCAGGTCCAAGCTAAATGCCAGCAGGTGTCTGTAGCTCCGCTTACTCTCCGCCTCTTTGCCCTTGTTTGGTATCCCGCCGTGGGTGTGATGACGCGCGAACAAAATGGCAACGGTTGGCCGCGCCTACTTGTGGCTTCTTTTGCGCTCTTCAGAAACCTATGGGTGACGTCACGGATACTACATCCATATATTTTACAGTCTATGGAAAAAGCGCACACAGCGGCCTCTCGCGGATTCGCGAAAACAAAATCTGCAAAAATACGTGCCTCCCGGCACACATTTTGCGTTCTCCAGAAACATCCGCTGGACTACATTCTCAGAATGAGCCTGGGTTGAATGTTTAGTATGTGTTTTTTGGCTTTGTATCTGTGACTTTTATTTCACCAAACCATGCATACTCTTTACTTCTTTTAATGCAAGCATATGCATCCTTCTTTATTGCGTATTATTGTGGCACAGTTTGTGCTGAATTAAATGAAATTTCTTTCAGATCAACCCGCTGGAGGACAGCATTAATAACACCAAGGTCACGGGTTCGATTTTCAAAGACCACACCTGATTAAAAATGTATGTTGCACTGTAAAGTAGCTTTTAGCATCAGCCAAATGAATAAATGTAAATAACAGGATTTTTTTTTAGCATCTCCTCTCTAAAACGCCTGTTCTCGCTACTGATGAAAAGGCTTTTTTTCCCCTCTTCCTAAGCCAAAAGCAGAGCCCCACCTTCATGAATATTTGGTCCCTCCGTTTTTTTTTTTTTTTTTTTATCAGAATGTCTGTTTCAGCCTGCCGGAGCAAGAGCCGAGCTGCATTTTAATCAGGACGAGCGCTCAGGCAGAACTGGGCTGGAAAATGTTGGCACGGCTCCTGCCTTCACTCCTGCCCATTAAAATTCACAGTCAGGCTGGATGTACAAATAATAATAATAATAAATGAAAATGAACAGTAGTGTTGAGGCTAAGCCGTTAATATGAAGCTTGACTTCTGGCTCCTGGAGGGATTGGCGTTATCTGGAGTTGCGGAGGCTTCTGATGCTTTCCTGAAACCCTGGGTTAATAAGAGTGGGTGCTGAGGGGCTTCAGAAAAGAAAAAAAAATCATGTAGGAACGCTGTGCCAAAAGCACGTAATTCAATCTTTTTCCCACACACATATTGGGCTGTATTAAAGGAATGTGCCTGGCTCGGTACAATTTAAACACTATCAAGTACTTGTAGGCCATAATGAAAAAAATATATAATTTCTACTTCTGTTCATTCTGCAGAATTATGGGCCTGGCGGCAAACACTGAAACACACTCTGTTACAAATGCACAGCTACTACAGTAAATTCATCGGTGTTAAAGGGTCGAGAAACGCCAAAACACAATTTTTGAGCTGTTGACTGTCATAAATGTGTCCCACACTGCTAAAAACACTGTTAGGACACATAAATCTCACTAAAAAGTGTAAATTGGTTGTTTTTGCGTTATTTCAAGTAAATTCGTACTTCCGGTTTGAAACTGAGGTAACACTTTAGAATAACTATCCGTTATAACTAGTTAATAGACCATTAATAAACTGGTAGTTAACAAGTTAAAAATTACTTATTAAATAAAAGTTAAAGGTTTGTTAATTATTTATAACTGTGCCTTATAGATGGCTAATAGATAACTTACAAGCTGTTAGTTAACAAGTTGTAAATGACTTCTTAACTGTATTTTAATGATTTATAACTATACCTAATAAATTAGTAATAGATCATGAACAAGCGCTTAATAAATATCTTAATAAGACTTGTTAAGTATCAGTTAATAGTGTATATATGTTATTGGGACGTTATTCTGAAGTTGCAGCTGTTTTTAATTTATTAACTGTTAGTAAATGAGGAATAGTTGCAACTTTAGAATAACGTCCCCATAACATACGTAAGCAATTAACAAACGCTTAACTAATATATTTACTCACACTTTACAGATCAGTTGTTCACCATATAATAACACCAGTGAAACTTTGTAGAACTTTAAGAAAATAAATTTTTATTTATTTTGTTTTCATGTTTAGCACTTCATGGGTTTGTATTCTGTATTCTTGTATTATATATTTGTGTACTGCTGTACTGCCATGTGATGGTTCAGTATGTGTGTTTCTATACATTAAACACAATGTTCAACATTTCATCTGTGGAGTTTCTTTGGTAAAACACAGCACACAGAAAAGCCTATAAGTGGAACAAGGTTAAGATACAAACATTTTATATTTTAATTATCACATCAAATTTCTGTAGCTTGAACTTGTTCCATCCATTTGCTGTTCTACAAAGTTTCACTGGTATTAGTAGATGGTTAACAAACGATGAACAACTGATCTGTAAAGTGTGAGTAAATATATTAGTTAAGCTTTAGTTATTAGCTTAAGCATGGTATTGGGACATTATTCTAAAGTTGCAACTATTCCTCATTTACTAACAGTTAATAATTGAAAAATAGCCAAAACTTTAGAATAACGTCCAAATAACATATATACACTATTAACTGCTACTTAACAAGTCTTTATTAAGTTATTTACTAACCGCTTGTTCATGATCTATTACTAATGTATTAGGTATAGCTATAAATCATTAAAATACAGTTAAGAAGTCTTTTACAACTTGTTAACTAACAGCTTGTAAGTTATCTATTAGCCATCTATAAGGCACAGTTATAAATAATTAACAAACCTTTAACTTTTATTTAACAATTCATTTATAACTTGTTAACTACCAGTTTATTAACGGTAGACTGGACGCCTGTACCTGGGAGTACCGTATTACGTCTCTGAGTGTGCTGCATTCACTCATGAGTAAGACTTGGTTCAAACCAATCAGCGCGCTCTATTGTGTATGCGGTGCTACTTCATTAATATGCATGATAGCTTCGAAGACCTGTTAAAGTGTTCAGACGGCAGAGAGACGCTGCATTGCCAAGCGGGAGAACAAGAAATGTTTGGAGATACGGGTCGTCAGTGTTGCTTTTATAATTTGCTGCAAAGTTTTTGTTTTCATTTTCCCTCTATGTGCAGCTGGACTCAGGTGTGGTTCAGTGCGCGCGACAGAAATACGTGTCTAAGGAACATTGTTTATCCGAGAGTTCTTTTCATCTGAAAATGGTGAAATCCGGATTTGCTGCTCGTCTCCTTTTAATAAAGACGCGGCTCCAGTTGGTGTTGATTGACCTGTCTCTACAGATTTGGCAAGTGTGCGATCAGTGTTCTTTGTTTGTTTGTTCAAAGGCAAAGTTAGTTGGTATTGTCAGCAGTATTCTTTCAGTGTTTAAAGACAGACGTTGGTCAAATAATTTCTAAGTTGCTAAAGTTTACCATAAGCTAATATCACTACAATATTATGGACTGAAAAATGAGCTGTAAATGCTGCTCACCGAGTGTAAACATGTTCAAACTATTACCGTTGTGTAGGATTTTCGCCGCATTTTGCGACAGGAATAACACACACGTCTTTCTGACGCTACCTACCGAGAGCATCTAAGTTACAGAAATGCAGAGGTTTTTTACTCTGATTCGCCATGCGGTAACAAACATTACATGAAAAATGCACACTTACAGCAATTCCTTGAATCAAATATCTCGTTTGTCACCAGGGGCATGAATGAAATTCCTGAATGAAAGAGCCAAACTGCTGTTGAAGTCCACCATTTAATAATTTGGCAAATAATTGGATTACTGATGTCCTTGTAGACACAATCACTGTCTTTCTGCTCTGCGTCTGTGTGTTTGTTTTGCCTCTGTGAAAATCAGCGCATGCCAAAACCGACACTCCCATTTTTATGCAAATTTTTACAGACATTCCCTCTTCCCCTCCTCCGACACCCCCCCCCCCCCCCCTCCCTAAACAAGCTGGACCACCCACTTTCCTAACTTTTTCCAAAGTAGAGGTGTAAAAAAGCCTGAAACCGTTTCATGGCCGTTTAAGTGAAGCCAGGTGTTTTAAAGGCCATTATGCGTGACTGTTTGTGGGGAAACACACAGGTGTCGTTTTTAACATCTTCAGTCTAAAATCCCTGCTGAAATGAAACAAACATCACTGCAAATACCATTACAGCCCATCTCTTTTTAACTATCAACTGTGGTACATTTCAATAGTCTGAAGTCCCTACAGAAAAACCCAGCTTAAACCAGCCTAGGCTGCTTGGCTGGTTTTAGCTGGTCGACCAGCCTGGTTTTAGAGGAGTTTTGACCATTTCCAGGCTGGTTTCCAGCCATTTCCAGCCTGGTCTTAGCTGGTCAGGCTGGGAGATGACCAGCTAAAACCAGTTTGACCAGCCTAGCCAGGCTGGGAGTCTAGCTAAAACCAGCTATGTCCAGTTTAAACCAGGCTGGTCAAGCTGGTTTTAGCTGGATTTAGCTGGTCATTTTCCAGCCTTACCAGCTAAGACCAGGCTGGAAATGGCTGGAAACCAGCCTGGAAATGGCTAAAAACCCTGTAAAACCAGCCTGGTCAACCAGCTAAAACAAGCAACCCGGGCTCATTGTGGAAACGTAGCCCCGCGGACGTTTCTGCGGACCGCAATTTACGTCCCGGGTGGTACGTATTCGAGCGGTTTTTGTTTTCGCGGATCCGCGAAAGGCCGCTGTACGCCCTTTTTCGCGTCTCGGGCGCCTCTCCAGAGCTTGCACCGTTGGCGCCCGCGCCGTTCTCGCACGAAAAGCCGCCGGATCGGCCGACTCGGCCGCCCTCCTCTTCCTCCTCCTCCTCCTCCTCCTTCCCTAAACCCAAGCGACGGTTCGCAAAAGCCGTCCAGAAAAAAAAAAAAAAAGCAAAAGCCCTCATTTTCGACCGCGTTTTCGGATCCCGCCGCGTTCTCGCCATTATTTTTTGGATTCCGTTTTTCGTCTTACCTGATTTCCGGAACCGCTGTTCCCCGGACTCGATCCTGGTCGTCGTCCCCGCGGCCGGCTCCTCCTCCTCCGGGGCCTCCGCTCCGCCGACGCAATGCTGTGAGCTAAGCGCACAAACTGGTTGTATCAGGAAAGCCCTCCACTCGGAGGCGACCGCCCCGCAGCATACGCTCGGAAAAACTAAACGCGGCCTTATGTACCTCCGGCCACGTAAATCGCTGTCTCCAGAAACGTCCGCGGGGCTACGTTTCCAGAATGAGCTTGGGTTGAAAACAAGCCAACCAGCCTAGGCTGGTTTAAGCTGGATTTTTTAGCAAGGGTGAAACTTAGTAGGTTGATACGGCTCCTTCAACAGACATTTAACTGACTATAAGAAACTTTGCAAGTACATGTCAACTTACTCTAACTCTAACCCCAACCTAACAGCCTACTTATAATCTAATGAGAATTAGTTGCAATGTAACTTAAAATCAACAAACTGACCACCAAAATAAAGTGTAAGCAATTAAAAAGATTATGTGTGTCTCTCTTAATAAGACCAAATATCAGACCTCTTTTGTCCTATTTGATACTCCAATATCTCCTGCCCGACCCTTTTTACCGGCTAATCCTGTAAAACCGCATGACTTGCACTTCACCGACACACTATAGAAGTCAGAGCGTTTGGATACACGCAAATTTCCGTCCCATTATGCCGAACAATGAGAAGAAAAAACCCTTAATCTCTGCAAATCAGCGCACAAAGCCAGGATCAAGGCTTTTCGTTCCTGTGTGCCGACGACCTGCTTACGGCGATTCTCTACGGCTGCCTGACATTATTTGTGTGTGTGCGCTTTCCAATTAAACACCTGTCTTAACAAAGTGCTGCACCTGAAAGCAAGGCACTCGGAGCACGTCATGGAGAAAAGCTGGCTGAGATTGTGTTTCAACACACTCCCGGTGTTTAAGCTCGAGGATTCGCACCCACTTCTGTGCTGAGTGGAATAAATAAAGCCAAGGTGTCATTTTCCAGTCCTGTCAGTGCATGGGGATCAACATTTGGAGTTGTCCGTGACTGAAATATGCCTTCTTTTATTGTTTGTTTATGCATAATCATTGAATACTAATAATAAAGATTTGCATATACTGACAGAGCATGTTTAGGCTACACCCCCACCAATGAGGAAAACAATACAACTCCCTCCATTGAATGTCTAATGCATCAGGGTGATCACTGACTTACAACGAAACAGAACAATATCCAAAAGCTGCTGTATAACATTAAATCAGAAAACAGTGGGCGTGGCTAGTTATTTTCTGTTGCAAGCTGATTTGATGTACAGTAGTAGGTGTTCCACATCCGCCTGCTGTAGACGTAGATCATATACATCACAGGTGTCAAACTCAGTTCCTGGAGGGCCGCAGCTCTGCACAGTTTAGTTCCAACCCTAATTAAACACACCTGATCAAACTAATTGAGTCCTTCAGGCTTGTTTGAAACCTACAGGTAAGTGTGTTGGAGCAGGGTTGGAACTAAACTGTGCAGGGCTTCGGCCCTCCAGGAATTGAGTTTGACACCCCTGATCTACATCATGATCTATTGACTCATGCAGTCAATTGATCTGCATGATATGTACTCTTTTTTTAATATCTCTAAACATATACCGATCCAAACAAAAACAGTTGAAGTCAAAATGATTAGCCATTTTAAGGTCAATATTATTAGCTCCGTAGCAATATGTATTTTTTTTAATAGTCGACAGAACAAACCAGTTATACAATGACCTGCCTAATTACCCTTACTTGCTTACTCAACCTAATTAACGAAGCCTCTAAATGTCACTTTAAGCTCAATGCTAGTGATGGGTCGTTCGTAAACGATTCATTCATTTTGAACGAATCTTCAATATAACTCGGGAACTACGAGTCCTCTCAGGGAGTGATTCGTTCATCCGCGCGTGCGCACATTTGTGCAGGTAGTATCATTAATTTCAAGTCTTCATCACATTGGCAGAAGCCAATCATGCGTTTAGAGGCGGAAAAAGAATTGATCCGTTCATCTCTTGAGTCCTCTATCGGGTCTGAGTCACTCGTTCCTCACGGGCCAATCATACGCATTTAGAGCCGGAAAAACAATTGATCCGTTCATCTCTCGAGTCCTCGGGTTTGAGTCATTCTGTCACGTGATGAACGAACGATCATGGCTCCTATCGGCTTAGACTGTGCATTGATTAAGATTATATGTGACCGTCAGTGTAACGTGAATGAACCACTGACATTTGAAGACATTAAGAGGTGAGCTGAGCAAAGAGACAACAATACCTTTGTAAACTGAGAAAATATCATATATATTTCCTTCTATGCTAATGAAGGACTACTGAGACATTCCAAGCATGGGATGGGTCCTCCTGGTGAGGCAGAGTTCCTCACAGCTCCGATACACATCTCTGCCATTTGCTTACAGTAACCATGTGCTCTTCACCATACACAATTCATCTGCTTGTGTTCTTCTTTCAGATAACTTTGTCATGTTTGGTGTCATTTGACAGTTTATGACTTCAGTGTTGTAGTGATGAAATCAACAGAGACATCGATTAATTGTGTTTCAATCTACAATATATTTACTATTGTTGGGTCATGGCCTGAGGAGAGTATGTTAATGTACTTCTCCCCCACTTCATCTCTTCAACTTTGCTCTCACGTTCAGCTGGTTTTGGGGGTTGGTTTTCACTTATGTTTGACAATGCTTTGCTCAGGGTATAATAGGGAAAGGTAACTGTTGATCTGGGAGAATGGCTTTTACTCTGCATCTCCCGCACACCAGTGCGTAGCCTCATATGCTAACAAAGGCAGTTTCACTGTCTTTGTTCCTCAGCAGTGCATATGTTACAGCTAATTTCTTTATACAGTATGTTAGTTTGTGTCATTCTAATGTCTGTATATTTGATCATGTAACTTAATAAACAGCTTTGCCTGCTTTAAGACGTAGAGATTCTTTCTCTTTATCAATGATGATAACTTTAATGGAGTCAGATTAATTACAATGGAGTCAGATAAATAATGGATTTAAACACGCTATCCTTCAACTGCTTCCTGTTTCCGATTATAGGTTCAGAATAGCAGCGTAAGCTTCAAGCCTTACACCTTCATAGACAAAAGAGCAGGTAAACATTGAATTATTATTTTCTCCTGCTTATATTCTATTTATGACTTATTTGTCGTGTGATCAACCTTTTGGGCTAGCTGTAGATGTGTTTGGAAACAATTCGTAACCTTTTAATAATATTTTGGCAAATTGAACCAAATGGACGAAATGACTCGAAAAAAGATTCGTTTATCTTGATGAGTGAGACTCAAAGATCCGAGTCAGTTAAATGATCCGAACTTCCCATCACTACTCAATACTAGTTATTTCTGTTAAACAGAAAATATGGGGACAATACAGGGTGGCCAATAATTCAGGAGGTACTTAGGCATCCAAACATACAACCTGTTACTACCCAGTTTGTATATAGTTCAACACTTTCCTAGAGCTGCACGATTCTGGCTACAATGAGAATCACGATTTTTTTGCTTAAAATAAAGATCACGATTCTCTCACGATTCTGTAGATGTAAAGTAAAGCTTAATATGAGGTTGTTTTTTCTCAAACATATAGTAAAACAACAATATTAATATTAATTATTAATATATAAATATATAATATTATAGATAATATATCATTTTAATATATAGATATTAGATACAATATTAATATTGTAATTATTAATATTAATTACAATATTAATATTGTGTGTGGGTCTACTGGTTTCTACACATGATTATATTCTACTTATAATTCTAATGTTGAATTATGTTTGAGATACATGCCTGCATTCTGTCATTGAGAACATTATTAGACCATTTATTCATTCATTCATTTTCTTGTCGGCTTAGTCCCATTATTAATCTGGGGTCGCCACAGCGGAATGAACCACCAACTTATCCAGCAAGTTTCTTTACGCAGCGGATGCCCTTCCAGCCCCAACCCATCTCTGGGAAACATCCACACACACATTCACACACACACTCATACACTACAGACAATTTAGCCTACTTAATTCACCTGTACCGCATGTCTTTGAACTGTGGGGGAATCCAGAGGAAACCCACGCGAAGGCAGGGAGAACATGCAAACTCCACACAGAAACGCCAACTGAGCCAAGATTCACCAAGTGACCTTCTTGCTGTGAGGCGACAGCACTACCTACTGCGCCACTGCCTCGCCTTAGACCATTTAATTCACTGGTAAAATCAACATTACATAGGCTAGAGTAGTTATACTGACACTGTAAACATTTATTTTCATGCACAACTGCGTGTTCGCTATGAAAGAAAAAAGCATCAAATACTTGTCGCAGTCATAACTCTAAAATGCGATATGATTATTTAAATGATATGCGCGCTTTCGATTTCATTTTCACTGCTAAGTGCTGTTCCCACTTTCAAACGATCACTCTGTGCCACCAACTGAATATTATTTACAACTTTATTACCTGTTACTCACAGCAAAAGCAGGTTCTGTTGACTAAAGTAGACATGCGCGTGTATATCATTAAGTAGGACGCATTCCCGCCCGCTCTGTGGTAACAGGTCACGGTCAGCAGCTCACGTCTGATTTCCCGGCCGCGAATACTGCATTATATAAAGACAAAAATGACATTTTTTGGATTAATTATACCTTATAAATATAGTATGTGACTTTGTTAACATCATTTGTGAGGTGTCCATGTCACTGAGCATTATGTGTGAAACAATGAAAAGACTCGTCTGCCACCTTTGCTTCTCTCCTGAACTTAAAAATATGATTGGCAGAATCGTAGAAATGCTAAATTAAGATCCTCTAGGGCAGTGGTCACCAAACTTGTTCCTGGAGGGCCGGTGTCCTGCAAATTTTAGCTCCAACCCTAATCAAACACACCTGAACAAGCTAATCAATGTCTTACTTGGTATACTTGAAACATCCAGGCAGGTGTGTTGAGGCAAGTTGGAGCTAAACCCTGAAGAGACACCGGCCCTCCAGGACCGAGATTGGTGACCCCTGCTCTAGGGCAGGGATGGGCAAACTTGATCCTCGAGGGCCGGTGTCCCTGCAGAGTTTTGATCCAACACTAGTCAAACACACCTGAACAAACTAATCAGTGTCTTCAAGATCACTTGAACTCTATAGTCTGTTTGAATAGGGTTGGCGCTAAACCGTGCAAGACACTGGCCCTCCAGGACCGAGATTGCTCACCCCTGATCTAAGGGGGTCGAATCGAGATCGCAATCTTTTTTCGATTAATTGTGCAGCTATACCCTGTCCCATAACTCCACTTGCCATGACAGCCACAGTGCCAGCTTTTCCCTAGTGGTCAGTGTTCGTCTGCCGGCTCACATCTGTGCGTCTGGAGGAGCAGGTGTGGAGCTGCTGGACTGTCAGCTCTGATCATGTTGTGATGGTTAAATGCTCAACACCTCCAGCTTCGGGCTCCTGGATCAATCCGCTGTAGTTTTCTTACCCTCCAACAAGTATCCTGCCAGGTGGGCAACAGCACATACAGCCACACTAACAGCTTCTATCCACTTTTTCCCACACCACATGATGTGAATTATGCGAGTAACTTTTGTAAATGTTGCATCGGTAAAATGTTCATGTTGTAATTTACTGTCAACGAGCTCTCTGCAACTCTCATGGTCGCCCACTGAAGCTAAGCAGGGCTGCGCCTGGTCAGTACTTGGATGGGAGACCACATGGGAAAGCTAGTTTGCTGCCGGAAGTGGTGTTATTGATACCAGCAGGGGGCGCTCAACATGTGGTCTGTGTGGGTCCCGACCCCCAAGTATATTGAATGGGAATCTATTGTGCTCAGTGAGCGTCGTCTTTCAGATGAGAGGTTAAACCAAAGTCCTGACTCTTTGTGGTTGTTAAAAATAATAGGGGACCTAATAATCTGGTCACCAGCTATACATACATACACTTTCCATGTTTGTCATTTTGCTAACAACAGCTAAGTCAGGTAAATAAATATGCTCTCTGCCACAAAGCTTATTAACCTAATGCGTTTATTTTTGTGCAACAGTCATCTCCTGCATCAGAGAGTGTTAAAGTGTTCAGTAAACACACACATACACACACAGCTCTCCTCAATGGCCTGTATCACTGCGGTAATTGCTGACTGACATCAAACTGATTGCGAGGCAACCGAGGCTCTTTTGCCTGAGCTTTTGTGCTGTTAATGGCCAGTTAATACACTGTTAATCAAAAGGCAAGCACACCACACACTTATGGCTTTCAGTGTAGCGCTCGTCTGCTGTTAGCAAGCATTTAAAACTCCATTTAGTCTGTTGTGGAGATACCAGCCAAGCCAAAATCCATCTAGTGTTGTTTAATGTTTGTTTTAGCCCATGGCCCTCTTTTAGACTGTTACGTCACAGTTCAATTAACATTGAGCATTGTGTATTTCTTCAGTAGATAAGGGACCTTTGGTTAGATGGTTGGGTTTAGTTGGTTGATTGGTTTGTTTGGGTTGGTTGGTAGGTTGAATGGTTAGTTGGTTGGATTGATGGTTGGTTGGCTAGATGGATGAATGGGTGGCTGATTAGTCAGTTGGATGGATGGATGTGTAGATGGTTGGGTGGATGGATAGTTGTTTGGTTTTATGAATGGTTGGTTTGTTAGATGGATGGTTGGTTGGTTGAATGAATAGTTGGTTAGCTAGATGGATGAATGGTTGGTTAGTTGGTCGGCCAGTTGGATGGATGGATGGTTGGTTGGTTGGTTGGTTGGTTGGTTGGTTGGTTGGTTGGTTGGTTGGTTGGTTGAATGGATGGTTGGTTGGTTCGTAAAATGGATGAATGGGTGGTTGGTTGGTCAGTTGGTTGGCCAGTTGGATGCATGGATGGATAGATGGATGGTAGGATGGATAAATGATTGTTTGGTTGAATGGATGGTTGGTTGTTTGAATAGTTGGTTTGATGGATGAGATTGGATCCAACAGTCTTTTCTTGCTTTGTTTTTTTGTTTGTTTTTGTTTTTTTCTCCAACATATAGCACAGTTGTTACTTTTGGCTTCAGTCCACGTCAGCTGAGACTTTTCACAGTACGAGACATCTTATATTTTTAAGAATACTTTGCAATGTAGCCATTAGACTTTTAAAACATTTAGATATGGTATTATAGCCCTTTCCTGATTTGTGAGCTGGATGGATGGTTGGTTGGTTGGATAGAAAAGGGAAAAGGTGGCAGTTAGCTGAGATTGTTTTACAGTGAGACATACTTTACAATGCAGCCACTGGATTTTAAAAAATAGATATTGTCCTATAGCTCTTTCCTGATTTGTCATCTAGATGATTGGTTGGTGGGTGGGTTGGTTGGGTGGTTTGGTTGGTTGGTTGGTTGGTTGGTTGGATGGATGGATGGTTGCCTAGATGGATAGATGGTTGGTTGGTCGGTCAGTTGGATGGATAAATGGATGATTGGTTTGATTGGTTGGTTGGTTGTTAGTTTAGATGGTTCAATGTTTGGATGGCATTGGATGACAGTAAATCTTGGAATTTATGATGCTTTAAAACAGCTTGGACTTTATGGGATGGTATAGGTCTTTGGATTTTCCCATAGACTATGATGGTTTGTAAAGCATACAAATTATGTTGGACATGCCACTTTTTGTTCAATAGGTAAATAAAAGCTGAGAAATATATATATATATATATATTTTTTTTTTTTTCCAGAATGAAGCCTCTTGTACATTGTCTTAATATATTTTGGGAAAAGCCTTTGTCAAGCCCGGTCATTTGCTTGTTGAATAAAAATAACTTTACATCAGAATTTAACAAGGTTATGAATAATTTCTAACTATATTTATATTATTATTACTATTATTGTTATTATGTATTAACATTCAATTACTATTTGTTATCTTATTTAGAATTTACCCTGGCAAAATTTGTTTTCAATTCATTTCAATTAATTAACATAGGTTTAGTTAACATATTACCTACCAATAAACAATAATAATGTCTAACAGTATTCATTCATCTTTGCTAATGTTAGTTAAGAAACCTGTTAGCTCATGTGCATTAAATAATATTTTCTTATACAATTAAAAACAAGTTGTATTTGTTAGTGTTGAAATCATAGATTAATGTGTGCTTTCAAAGTAGCTTTTGTTAACACTGTTGAGGTTTCCAGTGTGAGTTAACTATTTTAAGCTTTCCTCTACAATAACAGCATTGTAAAATAATACCACCATGCCACTGTGTTTGTATCTAACATGTAAAATGATCATAAGTTGTTTAATATGCAGTATTTAAATCAATCAGTATACGCTCAAAAACTCAATCTGTGAAGTGTCTGCGCAACACTAAACTCCCACAGTTACAACAGCCGTGCAGAGGATTCCAGTCATTTAAAGCTTCATTAAATTTGCCTTGGTCAAGTGCAGTATAAATACTGTGATTTATAAGCTATAAACTGCAGCAGTTTCATAGCACTCCAGAAGAGATTATTAGGCTCATCCGGCTGAAACACAAACTGCAACTGGATGATGTTTGAAAGAGTTTTGCATGCTGTGCACATTTCGACACTAACAAGGCTAAGTTTAAGACGACTCCAATGGTGCGTTTCTATTGGTGTGCTTGGTTGTCGCCTGGTGTTTGGTTAACGTTTGCAAAAAGACAAGAAATGCCCAAATTTTTTTAAGCTTTTGGTTGTTCTCAATGCTTTCTCCATGCTGCTTCCAATCCCATAATGCACCATGTGAATATTTACGCTCAACTTATATATGAATGATGCAGCAAGCATTTTGAATTCATTCATATGGACGTTTAGCATTAGCATGGTGAATTATGGGACTAAAACAACACTGGCTCAATGGGAATATGTGCCCAGGGATACGTTTTTGAGAACCGAGAAATGTGCGCCCAGAGGTACATATATGGCAGTGTTTTGTATACAAAACGAACGTTTTGTAGTGGTAGACTCGGAAAGCAGAGGGGACCAAGGTTTGAGTCTGGCGAAAGTTTATTCCAGAAGACAGCTAAAACAAAATCTAAATATGTGTGAAATCATGGTAGAAGCACACCGTCGCAATGGCTTTTCTTTTCTAGTTTGCTTTTGAAAACACTACTGGGTGGGTTTAAAGAAGAGTATGTGTGGGTCATTCGAAATCTAGCTGATCTATTATGTAAAACAACAATCTGACCGGCTTCTCTCAGGGGCATGTGCGCAACAAGGACGTTGTAATGAGCCTGGGTTGCCTACTACCCTCCGTTAATGAGGCTCTGCTGGGCCTCATCTAAGATCTTCACTACCTTCAGCCTATCCTGGCCACCTCTTTTCAGTCTCCCAGCCAGTTGTTATCTGTTATTGTCTTCCACACTATCCAGGGCTCCCCAACTCTATCCACCATCACCTGTTGGACTGTTTGCCACATACAGTGACCCCTGTTTCCACTTTATCTGTCAATAAACCCCCTTACTCTGCATTTGGGTTCACCTTCCAGACCCCTGACAGCAATCTTGAGAAAACCAGAACATATATATAGTACAACAAAGCTGAAATAGACTTGAAAAAGTAGATGATGTCTACATCTGAGGAGAAGATGGTTGGACAAGTTTAAAACACAATTTGAGATTTCTCTGAAATCCACGAATGATAGATTGCAGACCATTTCAATAAACCTCAGGAGTCGAGTGTTTCTGAGTCTGTATGTCTACAAGTGACAAATCTCTGTGGATGTTTGTTTGTTGGTCAGGAGGTCTGTGGTAAATGAATCTCTCCGAGAGGTACAGCATGCCACCGCTAACGAAATAGAGCCGAGTTGTAAGAAATGCACCCCGGGCAGCTTTTCCTGCGAGCGTTAATAATGGAGTGATTGAATCAATAAGCAGCGGTGGATCCTAGCGGCGACACTTGCTGTTGTAATTTACTCCTCGTGCTCAGGCTAATGGTGCCACACTGATGTCAAAGAGATGGGATATTAACACAGCCAAGCAGATCAAAACGCTCAAATTAAAGCTTAGATAGGAAATAAAAAAGCATGATGGATGAAAAAAAGATGTTATGAAGCCAATTTTAACAAAAGAGCTAATTTTATAAGCTTTTTTTAGCAACATTTTACATGTTTTTTTTTTCTTTTTAACACCCTGATTAGATAACCAGTTTGTTAGAATAGAGCTCCATGGGGAAAATGCAACCCGGGCTCATTGTGGAAACGTAGCCCCGCGGACGTTTCTGCAGACCGCGAAATACGTCCCGGCAGGTATGTATTCGATCAGTTTTTGTTTTCACAGATCCACGAAAGGCCACTGTGCGCGTTTTTTCGCGTCTCGGGCGCTCCTCGGGAGAGCGCCCTGTTCGCGCCCACGCTGTTCTCGCACGAAAAGCCACCGGAGGTCGCTGTGGAGCTACCGTCCGTCCGACTGGCTGGCTGAACGACCGAACGATCGACCGGGCGGCTAACCGACCAATCGGCCAACCTGGCTGCCTCCTCTTCCTCCTCCTCCTTCCCTAAAGCGACGGTTTGCAAAAGCCATCCAGAAAAAAAAAAAAAAAGCTTTGATTTCGACCGCGTTTTCGGATCTCGCCGCGTTCTCGCCCTTATTTTTTGTATTCTGTTTTTCATCTTACCTGATTTCTGGAACCGCTCTTCCCCAGACTTCTCCGCTCTTCTTCCTCCTCCTCCGGGCCTCCGCTCTGCCGACGTAACGCTGCGAGCTAAGCGGACAAACTGGTTGCATCGGGAAAGCCCTCCACTCGGAGGCGAGCCGTCAGCCGGCGAGCCAAAGAGGAGGAGCGGAGTGGAGCGGCGCCACACTGCCCCGCATCGTTCGCTTGAAAAAAACTAAACGCGGCCATACGTACCTCCAGCCACGTAAATCGCAGTCTCCAGAAACGTCCGCGAGGCTACGATTCCAGAATGATTTTGGGTTTTGAAAATAAGTGTTCAGCTTGACACGCTTCCTACACAGTGACATTCCATTTGCATTTATTCATATAGCAGACACTTTTGTCTAAAACAATTTACAAATGAGGATAAAAGAACTTCAAATCATTATAGAGTAGCAGTATTTACATGCTATGACAAGCCTAAGGGTTCTTTCATTCCTAAACGTTTGTTTCAGATTTTGTCAAATTTGCTCCCTTAGCTTGCTTGGTTTGGGCATATGTGAAACCCACAATTGAGCTCTGATCCACAAACTCTGGAGTGGTTTTGTAGTGAGAAAGCAATACGATCCATTTAACTAACAAACCAGGCTATATCACAGTGTATATACGGCTATAAGAAAAGTAGAGATATCGTTCTTTCTAGTAACAGTAGAAAAACCATCCACACATAGGTAAGTGTGTCAACCAATGCAGTCTCACGGCAATTCATAACTTTTTGATTTAGAGGCTAATTCGTATGATCTAATTAATACAATTTAGTATGATTAGCTCATCACCCAAGGACAATTAGGGTTAGGGGTGGTATTGGGTGCCACGCCCAGTGGGGTAGCGCAAAATGCGGAGGCCCCCCTGCAGGGATCGCTGACGGGGCCCCCTGATGAAGTGGGGGGGGGGGGGATACTTCATACGTCAATTTGCATATCACTGACAACATCACGTTCTACCGTTTCTGTTTGTTTAACAGCCTATGGTTAATAAAGGGGTATTTATAATTGCACTACACTTTATATAAGCATGTTTATTTAACTAAATTTATTGCTGTTTGAATACAGTGAGGCGGGGGAGGGGCCGGCGGCATCACACGCAGCTCGTTGAGAAGAGAAGGGACGGTACAGTATGGACAAATGACAGTATAAAAAAAATCTCCAACAACACACAAAAAAGTCGCTAGATTTGTCGCTAGGGGGGTCTGAAAAGTCGCTAAATCTACAACAACATTGGCGGCAAGCTATCAGAATGAAGTAGTCCACCGCTTGAGAGGTGTTAAGAGAACACAGACCTGTGAACTTTGGTTCCGACCACAGTTCCCAAGAGTTTGATTATTGCGGTTTCTGGATTTTCAATTATTGAAAATCGCGACGACGCGGGGCCCCCTTATCACGCAGGGCCCCCCCGCGGTGCGTTCCCTGCGGGCCCGTCCGCTACACCACTGGCCACGCCTCCTTTTTAAAATCGTACATTTTCATATGACTGAACTCGTACAAATTTGTACGAATTAGCCACTAAACTGACAAAAACTTAAAATACTTACGTTTACTCGTGAGATCAGGCCAAGTCAGCATGAAAAGCAACGAATTTATACTCTCCCATAGCATTCATTTTAAAAAGAAATGCAGCTCTGGCTACATAATTCGTTATCCCCAGAAATGTATATTGGATATATATATATATATATATATATATATATATATATATATATATATATATATATATATATATATATATATATATATATATGATATTTGTTTTCCAAATGAGCCTATGTTGCAACCACTATAATGTTAGGGATAGAATGTGCCTTAGATGTGGGGTTATTTGTATGTTATTAATTGTAATCACTATAGTAAGTACATGAAACGTGTAAAAAGGAGACCATAAAAATAAAGCCTTGCCAAAATAAATCTAGTAGCTTGAATGGGTATGAATAATATTAATATCTTAAGGTTACTCCAGCTTGCCATACACATCCCGGTCAGCCTTTATATCAAATGAGCAATAATTTATAGCATGAAAAGGTTTTTTCTTTGTGAAGCTTCACACTTATCTCAGTGAAAAAGAAAACAGTGTGGACGCCAGAAAAAAGAGTGATGTCTAGCGGCCGGGAAGCTTGGAGGTCCTGATGAGATCACTTGAGAAACGGCTCGCTTTTACACCGAGCGCTGAAGGATGACATTGGGCCGCTTTATCTCCAGGTCCTGCAGGGTGAGATTGGACAGCACTATGAAGTGGCCTTAAAAAGTGTTTACAGCAAACAGCATGACATCATTCTAGGCCTTCTTTCTAGGTCAGTAAATCTGAGCAGCATTAAACTGTGACTGACCGGTGAAGTGCTAGTCTGGAGGTTATGCTTTGGATTAAAGTCGCCATGACATCTAAATTTACTTGACTTATTTTTATACGTTCATAGTAGCGCTTATTATAAACGATTTACTTCGTAAAATAAAATTATTATAATTTTCCCTGATAAACTATAATAAAATACCATAATCAATCCTACCCTCTCAAAATAAGTTTTCTTCACTTCTGGTCACATGGAATGCTTTTAGGGCGGAGCATTTGGGTGTGGTTTTCAGGCATTTAGGCGTGGAGGTATCAGGCACTTAGGGTGGGGCTGTCAGTTATTTAGGGAGAAGCTATCAGACCTTTAGTGTGCGGCTATCAATTATTTACAGCAGAGCTATCCGTAAATGCTATCAGACTTTTTAGGTGGGAATATCAGTTATTTAGGGCGGAGCTATCAGTTATTTAGTTGAGGGCCTATCAGACCTTTATGGCTGAGTTATTAGATCTTTAGGCCCAAGTTACCCAACATTTAAGGCTGGGCTAACAGACGTTTAGGGTATGGCTATTAATTAGACATTAAGGGATAGAGCTATCAGACCTTTACAGCTCAATTATCAGACCTTTAGGGCGGGGCCATCAGACATTTAGGATGGGGCTATGAGTTATTTAGGGCAGAGCAATCAGACCTTTAGGGTGGGCCATCAGTTATTTAGGGAAGCGCTATCAGATCTTTTGGGCGAGACTGTCAATCATTTAGGGCGGGGCTATCAGACATTTAGGGGAAGAGCTATTAAACATTTACAGCTGAATTACCAGACCTTTAGGGCGAGGCTATCAGACATTTAGGGTGGGCTATCAGTTATTTAGGGAAGTGCTATCAGACCCTTTGGGACTATCTGTTATTTAGGGCAGGACTATCAGACATTTAGGGAAAGAGCTATCAGACCTTTAGGCCTGACTTATCAGACCATTAGGGCTAGGCTATCAGACATTTAGGCTGGGGCTATCAATCATTTAGGGGCGGGGCTATCAGACATTTAGGGGAAGTGCTCTCAGACCTTCACGGCTGAGTTTTCAGACCTCTAGAGTGGGGCTATCAGTTATTTAAAATAGAGTCATCAGACCTTTAGGGTGGGGCTATCAGACCTTTAGGACGGGCCTATGAGTTATTTTGGGTGGGGCTATCTGACATTTTGGGGAATAGCTATCAGACATTTACAGCAGAATTGTCAGACATTTAAGGCGGGGCTATTAGATCTTTAGGGCAGGACTATCAGTTATTCAGGGCGGGGCTATCGGAATTTTAGAGCAAGAGCTGTCAGATGAGGCTGAGTTATCAGACCCTTAGGGCAGGGCTATTAGTGGGTGTCTCTTTTCTGTTCTGAATTTATCTATTCATCAATCTTCCTCCATCTTGTTTGCAATGCTTGTCTTTTAGCAATTCAACCGTTTCCCAAAGACTGAAATCATGTACCGCCCTACTTTTTATTTTCCACGACCATTTCAAGTGAACGTACGTTATGATAGTGGAAAAAAGGGAAATTTTCTGTTTCATGAAGACTTTAAAATAGTAGTTTCAGTTGCACATTAATGTACTTGCTCTGAAGTCCTTGAAAGTGTCACTATCATCAGTGATCTAACTTCCAGAGGTTGCTGGTAAATAAACTCACATTCATATGGACTACAACACCCAGTCATGCAACACACACACACACCGGTTCAAGATCCTGACTGATTACACTCTCACAGCTGAAGCTGCTCAAGGACTAATTCATGGACAATATAAGGAGCACAAACACACACAACGAGTCTTGTCTACTGTTTTAGTGACACTAAAATGTTTTCCTTTGTCTTGTTTTGCAATCCTCACCTCGTTTATTTGTTTAATTCTTTTCGCTACCTGCCTTCTGACCATCTGCCTGTTATTTTGACTACGACTCTGGATTGAAACTTATACATCTGTTCGCCCCTGTATTGACCACTGCTTGCCTGACCTCACCAATAAACCTGCATTTGGATCCGCACATGCGTTGTCAGCATTACTTCTCTGTTTACAGAAGACTCAGCCCCATTGTGTGCATTTGTGCTGCTTATATAGTCCATGAATCAGTCCTTGAGCAGCTTCAGCTTTGAAAGTGTAATCAGTAAGGATATTGAACCGGTTGTGTCTGTGTGTTGCATGATTGGGTGTTGTAGTCCATAACATGGCGGATTTATAGTTCATGTGAACGTGAGTGTATTTACCAGCGATCTCTGGAATCTGTTGATCGTGACAGTAAGTCTTATTAACATGAACGCAATTTGAGTTTTCTTAAATAAAAGCCAGGTTATTAAATGTTGCCCAAGTTATTTAAAGTAACAATTCACCTACAAATGAGAATATTTACTAACCATTTGCTCTTCCTCAACTGATTCTAGTTTTTTTTTTTTGTTGTTGGGCACAAAATAAGTTATTTTGGAGAATGCCATGACTTCCATATTAGGAAAAACAATTACCATGGAAGTCAATGGTTGCAGGTTTCCAACATTTTTCAAAATAACATATTTTGTGTTCAACAGATAAAGGAAACGTAAACAGGATTAAAAACAACACGGCATATCATAGTTGCCAAGCTTTCATACATCATTAGGGCTTTTTAAAATTATATTAATGTACATGTGCATTAATAGAGGATACATTAATAGAGGAGTTTTTTATTTATTTATGTATCAGCCTTCATACCAGCAAGTTGCAATATTTTGGCAGGGTATGCATATGTGCGTCATGTATCCGTAGATGACATATTTAACTGCTGTGGATACAACAAAAATCCTTTTATTAGCAACAGTAACATGCAGATGACTCACGCTGGCTCTCTAATCCAATTCAGCAAGGTGTCCTTTCGCTGCTATTGCGTAAACAATAAAGCTGTGAATCACTGTAATTGCTTGACTACAGCAAAGTCTAGGATAAATGACAATAAACATGTATAATCCTTAAATAATCTCCACTTAATTAAATAAGGGTGTGAGGAGCATCTCCGTAAACAACAGAGATCATATAGCCATCAGCAACATTAATTAAACCGTTGTTATGATTGTACTTGAAGCAATTCTATTAAACTCTCAGTGGATCTTTATTAGTAATTACTCGCTCGCTCACTTCAGCTTAGTCTTATGTTTATCAGGTGTTGCCTTATAGTGGAATGAACCACCAATTACTGTGGCATATGTTTTGACCAGTCTGATCTCACAAGGAAACCGAAGTATTTTACGTTTTTAGTTTAGTGGCCAATTCGTAAGAGTTCAGTCAAAAATTGTTCAATTTTAAAAAGGAGGCGTGGCACACAACCCCACCCCTAACACCAACTGTCATTGGGTGATTAGCAAATCGTACTAAATTGTATGAATTAGATCGTACGAATTCATCCGAATCAGCCACTCAATCAAAAAAAAAAGCAATCTAGAAAATAAGCCCCCTAATTTTTACCACATTTTAATATTTTACCATATTCTCACACTGTTATTTACTTGTTTCTTTTATCTTTTGTTTTTAACTTACCTGCCTTCTGGATCCTTTCTTCACTTGACTCGAACTCTGTTGTCGCGGTTAACTCCTCTCTGTGTCTCAGGTCCGCCAACGTACACAGCGAGCCACTGGAGAATCTGGTAACAGCAGGAAAGCCGTCTATATAGGGGTAATCCGTCAGCTGGTCAGCTCAAACATGAATGACATCCTACCGCCTCATAGCGTTCGTTTTAAAGATGAAATGTAGCCATACATACTTCTGGCTACATAGGTCGTGATCTCCAGAAATGTAAATAGGGCTACGCTTTCAGAATGAGCCTATACTAGTAAACTAGTGGCTAATTACATTCATATTTGTAAGATATCCCTGCTGAAAAATCCAGCTTAAACCAGCCTAGGCTGGTTGGCTGGTTTTAGCTGGTCGACCAGGCTGGTTTTAGAGGGGTTTTGGCCATTTCCAGGCTGGTTTCCAGCCATTTCCAGCCTGCTCTTAGCTGGTCAGGCTGGAAAATGACCAGCTAAATCCAGCTAAAACCAGCTTGACCAGCCTGGTTTAAGCTGGACATAGCTGGTTTTGGCTGGGCTCCCAGCCTGGCTAGGCTGGTCAAGCTGGTTTTAGCTGGTCATCTCCCAGCCTGACCAGCTAAGACCAGGCTGGAAATGGCTGGAAACCAGCCTGGAAATGGCCAAAACCCCTCTAAAGCCAGCCTGGTCAACCAGCTAAAACCAGCCAACCAGCTTAGGCTGGTTTAAGCTGTTTTTATCAGTAGGGATTGGCTGTTTATTAGCAATTAATAACTCTAACCCTACCCAATACCTAAACCACAACCCTAATAACTATTAATAAGCAGTTATTAATGGTTTGTTGATAGTGAGAATTGTACCTTAGAATATAGTGTGACCATTCTTTGTGTAATAGCAAAGCTATCAGTGTCAGAATTCAGGAACAGTCAAACCTGCTTAGCAAACTAAACAGCCGTCTCCTCGCAGCTTGCATACGAACCCCGCTCGGCCTGCGAAATGCATTGCTGATAGTTTCCCCTGCCGTGGAAATGGAGAAGGTTTCAGGGGTATTATGGCGAGGGAGGGGCAATTACCTGAGCACAATTACTGTATCTAACAGCCGCCATCCATCATCCTCTCCACCCTCTCGCTACAGATCCCGTCCCGTAGCCTTATTCCGCTCCCGCTTTCCAGAGGAATTGCAGAGACACTCTGTCGTCTCGAAGAGTCAGCCGCAGACTTTAAAAATGCCAATTGAAAACCTGAGCGGCATTCCAAAAAGCTTCTTTTGCGCCGCCCCTTCTACACCTGTCAAGGATGAATTGGGGAACATTTGGAAAAGGAAGCACATGGGAAATGCAAGCAAGCTGGAGAGCTAACCCTGGAGAGCCCTTAACGACAATCTTTATCTTCCAAACGTGGTAAATGCATTGACGTGAACAGGAAACGCAGCGTCACTTAATGAAAATAGAAGCGAGGTGGAAAGTTTATGCTTGACCTTCGGTGACTTGCACAAATCAATTGCGCACCTGTGATTTAGAGGGGGGGGGGGATGCGAGGTAGAAATTTTCCGTCGCAAGAATGCGAAGTGCATCTGTGGGGACGATCCAGCAGGTGGATGAATTAGATATTTCACACAGGGGACCAAAGTATGGCCAATCACAGGCGCCAGCGAGGAAGTCATTTTGGCTGGGATGGAGCATTAGTACGCCACCCCTTCGGGCCTTTTAAGTGCTTGAGTTATACGACTTTATATCAGAGGACTGATATTAGATGGAGATTAGATTCGATACAAATCCGCCCTTTAAAGAACCATGAAGAGGGCAGTAAACAAGGTAGATCCAATCACTTTTTTTTTACCTTGCCTTCCTTCTTTTTTCCTCTTTTTTTTTCACCCAACGGCTCATCTGGGGCCCCGAGACAGCAGGAGAGTGAGGAGAGTGAGAGGAATACTGATGAAGATTCAGCTGCAAGAACAGGTGCTGCTGGAGACAGGTGAGCGGAGAAGTGATCCTGAATATCTAATGGAGCCTCGGGGCAGTCAGGTTAGTGCAGAGGTGTCTTTGATTAATAATTATGCCATGTTCTCTGAGAAACCCCAGACCTGGTGTGTATGTGTGTGTGTTTGTGTAGTGTGCTTTCAGCGAATACACTAGCGTTTAAATGAATAGTTCGACTTTGGCTCATATGTGGTGCACAAAAGATTATATCATGGTTGTCAAAATACAGAAACGTAGTCCTGGAGGGACAGTATCCAGCAGACTTTAGCTCCCACCGTAATTAAACACATCTAAACCAGCTAATCATACTCTAACTAGAAGCTTCTATGAAAGGGGTGCTAAAATAGTAGAGCTAAGGGAACCAAATTTGACATCCCTTCAAGCTAATAAAAGAAAACATTGTTAGCTTTAATTGGTAACACTTTAGCCTAGGTCACAATTCATGTTATTAACTACTCACTCATTACCTGCCTATTATTAAAATATTAACTGTTCATTAGTAGTATGATCTTATTCTGCATCCCTAAACTACTCAAAACACAACTTCTACCTTACTAACTATTAATAAACAGCTAATTATTCAATTCAATTCACGTTTATTTCTGTAGCACTTTTACAATGTAGACTGTCAAAGCAGCCTAAAGGCCCGTGCACACCGAGACGTTTTTTGCTCGCGTTTTCGGTCGACGTTTAACGCCTCGTGACTAAAAAAAGGGCGCTAATGTGATCGTGCACACCAACGCGCAAAACGTCAAGCGCAAAAGCGTCATTTAAAAAAAAAAAAAACGCAGCATCAAAACCTTCTCCACCAATCAGAGTGGCACTTTTGGTCACATGCACGAAGCTGCTGAAGTTACAGTAAACGGCACTTGGAGGCGCTCAAGCGCAAAACTGTCATTGCGAGCACACATTGAAGAAGATGCCGAGAGGTGATATGAACATGGAGCTGCTTATTGCTCTGGTGAACAATAATCATTTCTTCATCGCTGGAGCTGCTGCTTGAACCATCTATAACAACATGCGTGTCAACTTTGTCTTCTTCTGTGTTACAAGCGGAAATCAAAAGCTTAGAGTTGTGTAGTGCCATCTAAAGTCAAGGAGTGATTTTGCATACTCTTCTGCTTGACGCCAGAGAAAATAGCTTGGGTTTGAATCTGGAAAAACGTCTCGTAAAACGCTGACGATAAACGCAAACAAAAAGCGTCTTGGTGTGTAGGAACCTTAACATAGACGTTCTAGTAAATTGAAATTGTGTCAGTCCAGTGTTCATAGTTGAGGTGCAAAGTCAAACACTGAAGAGCAAATCCATTGATGCACAGCTCCACAAATCCCAAACCAAGTGGCGACAGTGCCGAGGAACAAACTTCACCAATTGATGAAAGTGAAGGGAAACAAAAAACTTGAGAGAAACCAAGCTTGATTGAGCACAACCATTCTCTTCTGGCCAAACTTTCTGTGCGGAGCTGCAGAATGCTGGACCTCCATCGCAGCGAGATGTGCGGGAGAATTGGTAGTTTATTAAGCTAGTAGTTTTAGCTAGTGGTTTGTTAATACCGTGAATAGTGACCTAAATTAAACTGCTACCCATTATTAATTGTGGATAGAACGTTCTAATAACATTTCAAATAATGTTCAGAGAATATTATAAAACGTTAGAATTTAACGTTATGAAACTCACTTTCCTTCATCTTATGTCCTGCTTCATCAAGGGCCCCACAGCTGAATGATTTACCAAATACTGGCATAAATTTCACAGGTGTATGCCCTTGTAGTACAACCCTTAAGGCTGATTTATACTTCTGCGTCAAACGCCGGCGTATGCTACGGTGCTGACGCATAGCCCTTCGCCGTGGCCGTTGCCGTCACTGACGTGCACCTCTCAAAAAATGTAACTACACGTCCCAACGACGCGTAGCGTAAGCTCTGTGATTGGTCGGCTTGGTAGCGCTGACGAGTCTGGGCGGGACCGAGAGCCGCACGAATGGCGCGAGCGATTGTAGAGTACCGTGAAGGAGCTCCGGATGGAAAGTTTTGTTTTGTGTTTACCTCATAGTTAAAGTTGCTGCACGTCCGCCGGTTCCTGCCTCAAAATGACCGAGTTTGAGCCACTTGTACATCCCGGAAGTGTTCAGGAAAAGCAAAAAAGCAGCGAAGAAACTTGACACAGAGGAACATTTATACCTTAATAATAATAATAATAATAATTCGTTATATTTATATAGCGCTTTTCTGGGCACTCAAAGCGCTTTACACACAATGGGGGGGGGGGAATCTCCTCATCCACCACCAGTGTGCAGCATCCACCTGGATGACGCGACGGCAGCCATTTTGCGCCAGACCGCACACCACACACCAGCTGATTGGTGGAGAGGAGACATAGTGATGATATGCCAATCATGATATGGGGAGGGTTAGGAGGCCATGATGGACAGAGGCCAGTGGGCAGATTTGGCCAGGATGCCGGGGTTAAACCCCTACTCTTTTTCGAAGGACATCCTGGGATTTTTAACGACCACAGAGAGTCGGGACCTCGGTTTAACGTCTCATCCGAAAGACGGCGCTCACTGAGCAGTATAGAGTCCCCGTCACTATACTGGGGCATTAGGACCCACACAGACCGCAGGTTGGGCGCCCCCTGCTGGCCTCACTAACACCACTTCCGGCGCAGCCCTGCTTAGCTTCAGTTGGCGACCATGTGAGAGTTGCTATCTGCCTACTAGCGTTTCGGAAGTGTTAATGCAGACCGACAGAGACAGCAGCAGAAGTATAAATGCACGGTTACGCCGGTCACTTGACGCAGAAGTATAAACCAGGCTTTAGAGCTGGTAACCACAGACACTCCTATTCAGGGGTAAAGTAAGAGGGGGGATTCTATCCCCGAAATTTACCCCTAATCCCAACCCTCACAGAAAACAATCAGCAATTTTACATTTTCAAAATACTCAACTGAGTGATCTATGAGCCATTTTTCTCATGTGGACCCAAAAACCTCCCCACAAGGTCAACTTTTTTTGGTACTTCCCTACTGAAAAAAACAGCTTAAACCAGCCTAGGCTGGTTGGCTGGTTTTAGCTGGTCGACCAGCCTGGTTTTAGAGGGGTTTTGACCATTTCCAGGCTGGTTTCCAGCCATTTCCAGCCTGGTCTGAGCTGGTCAGGCTGGGAGATGACCAGCTAAAACCAGCTTGACCAGCCTAGCCAGGCTGGGAACCCAGCCAGAACCAGCTATGTCCAGCTTAAACCAGGCTGGTCAAGCCGGTTTTAGCTGGATTTAGCTGGTCAGTTTCCAGCCTAAGACCAGGCTGGAAATGGCTGGAAACAAGCCTGGAAATGGCCTGAAACCCCTCTAAAACCAGCCTGGTTGACCAGCTAAAACCAGCCAACCAGCCTAGGCTGATTTAAGCTGGATTTTTCTGCAGGGTTGTGGTCCGCAGAAAGTAATAGTAACTAGGTAGACACACAAACACATTTTATCAGTTCTTGCATTCCCGTGAACTGCACTCCAGACCTTGATATTGATATTCTCTGCTGTTTTAACTAGAGGAAGGCAGAGAGCAAACTTTCGTTCGTTTGTCCTCATAGACAGACAGCTGTCTGACCCACGGGTTACTCTTTTCAGTCGATCCGACTACATCTCGTCATCACGATAAGGCTTTTTTTTTTCTTCCACAAGTTCTGCGCTCGACATTAAACATAGATGGTATCACAAGGCAAAACTTTCTACGATTCTCAAAGACCCGAGCATTCGCACACACCGCTCTCGCCTCAGGCACACAGACAGAACAGTCGCCACTTCAGCTTTGATTTCCAGTCATGTCCACCTTGGAGAACACTTGGATTTCAAAGACAAAGAGAGCTCTTATGATAGCTGGTATCTCTAGTGAAGTTCACACACTTTTGACATTGAACTGCTTAAAATAATCTTGCAGGCTCTCAACCTCGAGTGAATGAGAGCATAGAGTTGAACTACATCCAAAGTCCCTTTAAGGCAAGTCATTTCACTCGGCGGCCATCTTTGAAACACCTCTGAGGCATACAAGTGCAGTATCTATCTCTTTCAATGGGGAAACATTGAAGTCTTCAAAGCTGCCAAGCTTACATTTAAATTTGTATGTGGGAACACCGGTGAAACCTGTCATTCAACTGTCTCTTAAATTTTCTTTCTTAACATTAGAATAATGAAGAAGAAAAAAGCTTTTGGTCATGTTGCCCAAGCTAATGCACACTTAAAGGAAACAAGATCACAACACCAAACTCCTGTATGAGGGCTGTTTCTGAAAGACAAGCTCAGATGTCATCCTGTCAATCAAACTATGTATATATCGTAAGAATAACTTGGGCGACACAGTGGCACAGTAGGAAGCACTGTCATCTCACAGCAAGGTCACTGGTTCAAGCCTAGGCTTTTTTATGTTGAGTTTGCATGTTCTCCCAGCATTTGTGTGGGTTTCTTCCGGGTGCTCCGATTTCCCCCACTGTCCAAAGACATGTGGTACAGGTGAATTGGGTAGGCTAAATTGTCTGTAGTGTGAATGAGTGTGTGTGGATGTTTCCCAGAGATGGGTTGCAGCTGGAAGGGCATCCGCTACGTAAAACGCGCTGGATTAGTTGGCGGTTCATTCTGCTTTGGAGACCCCAGATTAATAAAGGGACTAAGCCGAAAAAAAAAATGAATGAATTAATAACTTTCGCGGTACACGTTATCTTCCTATAAGTAGTGCCACATCCAATCCAGCTGGTTTTCTGAAGTAATTTCAAACATTTTTCTGACTGGAAATCCCCTCTCAAGTTTGTTCAAGCAAGTCAGATAGGACATACTGTGCATCGCATTCATTTAATCCGGATTACAAAACCAGAGAGCATTTGTTTTCAAGTGTAGCTGTGTAGATTGTTTAATAGTATAGCTTTTAACCTTTATGTAGATGTATTTCTCATGTCTGTGACAAAAGTATTTCCAGAGATTCTTAAAAAGAGTCTTAAAAACACTTGTCTCAGGCCGGCATTCAGGGGGGTTCAGGTGGTTCGAAAGACCCACCCCCCTTCTAAGAAAGCCCAGAATTTGGCTCCTATATGAGCTCATTTGTCCCATTTTTGATGGTATGCCATCATAAATTGTGAAAATGACCAATAGAAGAAAGCTTTAAGAAGAATAACCAATAAAAGAAGGCTTTTATTATTTAAATTGACAAATTCTGACTGGGGAAATGAGCTGGCCAGTTTGTTATTTGCCTATAGGCTACAGTTTTTCATTTAAAACATGTTTTAACAGCATCCCAAATTGTTTGTTGTTGTTTGTTTATTCATGAAAGATGATAATAAATTAGCATTTTGTTAAAAATGTATTTTTTCATATTTCTAAAATTCTAATGTCATTACATTACATATAAAACTAATAGCTTACAATTAAAATGCATATTTGTAATAAACATAAATTTTTGTAAACAAAAAATAGTATGATAAGCACTTTGACAAAAATGTAGGATTTATTTTTGTTGCATCAAAAAGTGTGGTAATGACAGCCCTCCGTCAAGTTAATCAAGCACATTAGTGCTCACAATGCCAGTGAAATGCAGTATTTAACCTTAAATAACTGCAAAACGCTCCACTTTTTAAGAAAAAATAAAGTTTTAATAGGCTGGCTACGGACCTGCGTCTGGATCAAGCCCTTTGCCCAGAAAATCATCAGTCTATAGCAGAGGTGTCCAAACTCTGTCCGGGAGGGCCGGTGTCCTGTATAGTTTAGCTCCAACTTCCTTCAACACACCTATTTGGAAATTTCTAATATACCTAAAAAGAGCTTGATTAGCTGGTTCAGGGTTGTTTAATAGGGGTTGGAACTAAAATATGCAGGACACCGGCCCGCCAGGACTGAGTTTGGGCACCCCTGGTCAATAGCAATCAATGATTTGTTATAGACAGAACTTCCTTTGCTAGGGCGGCCATGCTGACATTACATTTTTCTCATCAGTATAACTTTGTCCAGAACAGAGGGGACATTTAGACATGAATGTTTTTAGCCAGAATCAGGAAATGTTTTAATGATAAGAATTTCTTACATTTATATAGCACTTTTCTGGACACAAAGTGATGAAGCCGATTATGATATAGGGATGGTTAGGAGGCCATAATGGACAAAGATCGGTCGACAAGTTTGGCCAGGATGCTGGGGTTAAACTTCTACTCTTTTCAATGGACATCCAGGAATTTTAAATGACCGCAGAGAGGCAGGATCTCGGTTCAACGTCTCATCCGAAAGACGGCGCTCACAGCGCAGTATAGAGTCCCCATTAATATACTGCGGCGTTAGAACCCATACAGACTCCAGGTTGAGCGCCCTCTGTTGGCCTCACTAACAAAACTTCCAGCAGCAACTATGCTTTCCCATGTGGTCTCCCATCCAGATACTGACCAGGCACAGCCCTGCTTAACTTCAGTGGATGACCATGTAAAAGTCGCTGAGCTAGCGGCCGGATTTAGGTGTTTTTTTTCTGTTTCTTCACATGATTTTGGAACTGTAAGTGCACAAATCTGAAAACTGGTTACAAAGTGGATTTAAAAAAAATACCATAGCTGTCGTGAACATGTAAACACCCGAAAATGATATTCTATGAAATCGACGCACGATACGCATTTAGGGAATTTTAGATTAAAGTCGAGTGCAAACACACACAGCAATGGCGGAGTATGTGTTTACTAGCACTTCATCATCAACATGTGGATTTAATTCACTTTACAACAGTTGAGACACATCTTACACACAAGGTACTGTAGGTAACAGCGCCAAACACCGACCTAGCATACGTAATGTAGCATTTTTTGGATGTTTTCATGATTGTTTCAATGCAGATTGTTTTGAAAATGTTGTATAGATCTGAAAAAGCTTTAAAATGCAAGGGGGAATACTTTTCCCCTTACTGGCTACGTCATTGTCATGTAAACGTAGGCTGAGTAGCCTCATGGATGAGCACATATCGAGCTGAATGCTAATGCTAGCTGTCTTCAGGTATTACAGAGTGACATTTTTCACTATAGAGTCACTTTTTTTACTATTTGGACACTTATTCTTCACACATAAGTAGGATACTCATATTCATGAATGCATAAATTGGATGGGTGGAATGGAATATAAATATTTAATGAGCCCTGGCCTTTGGGCTACTGCCAGGAATTATAATACAGACTGAAAGAGAAGTACTTAAAGAATTTCACGAGTAAGGTGACATTTCACTGGGCTGATGAGTGCTCTAGGAAGTCGTGTTGAAGCTGGTGGTATTGATTTCTTCAAAGCACACTTCACTTTTTCTCTTTAAGGTACCAATAGGGATATTCTGAAGCTTTTTTTGTAGCATTTTAAACATTTGTTCATTCATTTTTTTAGGCTTAGTCCCTTTATTAATCTGGGGTCACCACAGCGGAATAAACCACCAACTTATCCAGCATGTTTTTACGCAGCGGATGCCCTTCCAGCCGCAACTCATCACTGGGAAACATCCACACACACACATACACTACAGACAATTTAGCCTACCCAATTCACCTGTAGCACATGTCTTTGGTCTTGTGGGGGAAACGGGAGCACCCAGAAAAAACCCACGCGAATGCGGGGAGAACATGCAAACTCCACACAGAAATGCCAATTAACCCAGCCGAGGCTTGAACCAGCGACCTTCTTGCTGTGAGGTGACAGCACTACCTACTGCGCCACAGTGTTGCCCCCCATTTTAAGCCTAACAGTTTTAATAACTAACTTCTAATAACTTATTTCTTTTGTCTTTGCTATGATGAATACATTATTTTACTAGTAATTCTGCAAGATGCTACAGTAGAAATCAGCTTACAGTGTGATTTAAAGACTTAACCACTTGAAGGCTCACAGGTTCCCCTCCTCCATGACCACCACTAGCTGGCAGTAGGTTTTTATGTTCCTCTGTGTTGAGTTTTGTCGCTGGTGTTTTTTTTTTTTTTTTAATGCTACCTTAATGTAGAAGCAGCTTAAACTTGCTCATTTTGAGGTATGAAACAGCAGATGTGCAAGAAATTTAATCATATGGTAAACGCAAAACAAAACTTTCCATCAGGAGCTCCTTCACAGGACTCAACACTTGTAAACACTCGCTCCAAAAAGGTTTGCCGTGGCTCTCAGTCCCGCCCACAGTGGTTAGCGCTACCAAGCCAACCAATCACAGAGCTTGCGTGTAGTTAAATTCTTTGAGAGGTGCGCGTCAGCGTTGGCGACCGCCACAGTAACCGTACGTTCACACCGAAAGCGGCGAAAGCGTCCAAGGTCGCTCTGGCCGCCCTGGCGACAACGCTGTCTGCCTTCAGCTCCGGCGGCGAGAGCGTCAAAACTCGCTACATTGATCTCGTACTTAAAGGAGCCGTTGCAGCATATTAGTTACATTCCTGCATAAGACTTGTTTTTAGCGTGAAAATGTTGCGCACTTCTTATCAAATTCATATAACAATGGAAGATCAAGTTGCGTCTGGTGTGGCTTTGCTCTATTTTTCCAATATGTGTCCATATGTCTGAAATATCCTGAAGCAGCAGTACTGTTTTGTACTGTACTGTTCCCGCTTTTTAAAGATAAATTTATATAACATTAATGAACATCAGTAACTCGCCAGTAACTTATTTAATGTATGTTCCTGTAAGAAAACATTGGAAATTGGAAATCCGGCGACCGCAATAATCAAACCCTTGGGAACAACTGTGGTCGGAACCAAAGTTCACGGGTCTGTGTTCCCTGAACTGCTATCAAGCTGTGGACGTCTTCATTCTGATTGCTTGCCGCCGAACCGCGTCATAGCTCATTACCATAAAGTTGACTTCATTTCAACTCTCCTCGACGCTCACGCCGGCGAAGACGCGCCGCTCTGCTCTTCGCCGCTTATCGTCACCTATCGCCGCCGCCTCTCATTGAAAATGAATGACTTCCGGCTACTTTGACGCTCTCGCTGCTTTCGGTGTGAACGTACGGTAAGGGCTATGTTATGCCGAAGCATATGCGTGCACTTGACGCAGAAATATAAGTCAGCCTTAAGCCAAAGGAAAATGCGTGAATGATTAATCTGACTAGGAAGTGTTGCAGCCAATCAAACGCATTCTGGGGCGTCATACTAATGATCCTATGTACACTGCAAAAAATGCTTTTCTTGCTTAGATTTTTTGTCTCGTTTCTAGTCTAAATATCTAAAATTTCTTATATCAACAAGCATTTTCTAGACAAGCAAAACCTATTGTCTTCTTTTAAGAAATAATATGCCAATATTAAGTGAGTTTTTCCTTAAAACAAGCAAAATAATCTGCCAATGGGGTAAGCAAAATAATCTTGTTTTTTCTTTTGACGTAAGATTATTTTGCTTATCCCATTGGCAGATAGATTATTTTGCTTGTTTTAAGAAAAAACTCACTTAATATTGGCATATTATTTCTCAAAACAAGACAATATGTTTTGCTTGTCTAGGAAATTCTTCTTAATTTAGGAATTTTTAGATATTTGAACTAGAAACAAGACAAAAAAATCGTTTTTTGCAGTGTAGATAATAGGACTATGTAATATCCAAGTGTAAAACAGGCCAATTGGAGCAAAGCGACTACACAGGATCTACATGAGAACAAGGAGACAGTGGTGTTTGAGGCCAACGGTATGCTATTTCCATGTACTGAACTCTTATCACTAAGCTAGGTATACTCAGATTGTCATCATATGGCACCTTTAAAATGAAACTACTTTCAGAAGTGTCCCAAAATACAACCATGCTGTATTGCAACTGTTGTATAGCATTATGTGTCACCCTAAAAAAGTGGAACGGAGCTGAAATATAGAAATTCAAACAAGGAAAGCGTTGCAAATACAAATCTTTTCAATGGATCCTGCTCCTGGAGCTCCAAAAAAAAAAACATGCTATCATTCTCAGCCATTTGGAGCAAAGGGCTAAAGCCTGCCATACCTAATGCAAAATCAGGGCATCCACGGCCCAATATCTGCTCACAGTCGGCCTGTTTCATTCCCTTCCTCTCTCTCTTTTTCTGGTTCTCTCGCTCTCGGTAAGCTTATCTCTTTCCACACCATCCTCTCGCTCAGCCCTTATCACCTTCTAAGCTCTGTGTCATGCATTCACAGCTTTGGCGAGGACAGCTCGGTCTGTGTACAAACACTATCCATCAAAAAAAACCATTCATGTAAACTTCAAACACCTCTCCCGTCCCGTTCTCCCTTTCTCCATCTGTCTATCAATCCATCTCAAGCCTGTGAAGCTTATGTCATGGTAATTTTCTTTGCATTTCTGAATTCTTGTCATAGATACGTATGCCCAGTCCTTCACAAGCAGATAGCGGCGATTCATTTCAGTACAAAAAGAGACGTCTCTTTGTTTTTAAGCACCCCAAATGAAGGTGCTACAATAATACAAGGCTTCTAGGATAAGAAGTTGAAGAGACGTTTGAGCATTCGCATGGGTCAGAGAATGGCCATTTCCTCAAATAGCTTCGTACTGGATGTGACTGGATAAAAGCAAGCCGGGTTACATTTACACAACAATGCACTAAAAAGGACAATATCGCTTGGCTTTTTTGAAGTTGTGTGTACAGACACTGTCAAAACGATCTCCGTTCACAGGGTCCCAGAAAACAACAAGGGCCAGATTTCACAACACATTACTGACATGAGCCACATTTAGTGAATCAGGCCCAAAAGCGGCTTCATTATGCATGCATGAATTATGTTTTGTAGTCTACAAAGAGTATTGTTTTCAAGAACTTGCACTCCAAGGCCTCGTTTACACTAGTGCATTTTCGTTTTAAAATGCATAAGTTTTGCTAAGGTTACGCCATCCGTCCACAATACGCTGGAGTTTTCGAGCGCCGAAAACACTGCACCAGGAGCCTCATGTATCAACGCTGCGTACGCAAAAAAAAAAGTTTGTGCGTACGCCAGGTTTCACGCTCAGAATCGCTCACGCTTGGATTTACTAACGATGAACTGAACGTGGGAATGTGCGCAGCTCCACGCCAGCTTCATGGCAGGCGTACGCACACTTTTTGTGCGTGTCTGTTTTATTTCCATTGGCGACTCCTAGAGGCAGTTGTGTTAAATTGCACTTTACAAAGTGTTTGAGCTTGCAGCTGTATGAGACGGGTTCATCTAGTAGGTATATAAAATTTCCATACCATACAGTTGACCAGCTAAACATTAAAGCGCAATTTGCAGCGATCGCCTGTTTTCCCATTGTAATGGGAGCGATCTACCGCATGCACATTGCTGTAAAGGCACCATCTGAAGATGAATTTGCATGCGTGAATCAGAAACATTTCCATTCAATAAATGTGCAAATAAAATATGATGCACAGACTTATTAATGTTTCCTACTTTTCTTTCTCGTGATAGTTGGCAAAATCTGATATGTAGCGGGGAAAAAAAGAAGAATGAGTTCATCAGACGCTGGATTCGAACCGAGTTCATTCTCAAACGTGTCAAAACATGTTATCATGCGCTTTACGAGCTGCGCCACTGAGACTATTAAGACTGCTACAACATTTTACACCTATAAATCACACTATTTCTCTTTTAACTCAACAGTGCGATGTTCAGCCCCAACTGTGTTAACCGCATCAGCTAAACTCTCCCACTCTATTTTTTTCTTTTGTTGTTAATTCCGGAGGACAAACTTGCAAATAACAACGTTTTCCTCCGGTCTACCTCTGAAAGCAGCACCTCCAATTCACATTCTGTTCAAAGTTTCTCCTCTTGCTTGCTTTTGCCGTTGCTTTATCGTTGGGTTTTGCCAAAGTAGAGTCATTAGCATATTCATACGGGGGAGGAGGCTGGGAGGGGTTTTGCGCTCGTGCATGTTGCGCTCAGTTTCACGTTCATTCGGATGTACAAAAGAATATGCGTGGGATTCGCACATTTACAGCTTTGTGCGTACGCAATGTTTTAGTATGATTTCCACCCAGTCTTCGTACATGAGGCCCCAGGTCTGCATACAGACCCCTCTCCTTCTTTTTGGCTTTGCGGCTGTTCATAAAGACGACGACAAGGTTTGTTTGAGCCCGGGTGTCACATTACGGATTGAAACAGAAACCAAAAGGGTGCAGATCCAAGTGCGGTTTATTTACAGTGCGCATCAACAGAGAAACAAGGTGCTCAAAGTACAAATAAACAACAAAACAAGAAACATAAAACAGAGACAGGGCTCAGGAATCAAAACTCGAATATTAGACTTACTAGAAACACTGCGGCAGGAAAGACAAGGAAGACAAACGACGCAATGATAAACATGGGTGGAATGGTTGAATATATAGTCCAGATAATCAACAGTAACACAAAACAGATGTGATGACAGGTCAGTGTATATGTTCCGGTGTATGTGCGTGGTATGTATGGAAATGTAGTTTTTTCATTGGGACGCTGTAGTGCCAATTGAGTCCTGGTGCACTACAACGCCCTCAGGTGGTCACTGACGGATGTGACACCGGGTTAACCATGGCACGTTATTATATGTGTTTACAATGTAATCTCCGCTCAGTCGGCTCTGTATTTTAAACATGGCGGCTCTCTTGTTTTAATTCTGGCTTGTTGCGTAAGCGAATGACGGATCAATGTAAACCAATAGAGTTCAGCTGTGCGTCTAGCTTCGCCTTTTGGCACCCTTTCTCGCGTTTGGTACCCTTTCAAAAGGGTGCTGAAAAAGTGGTACGGTACTGTTTGGTACACCTTTTGACAGTGGAAGCGGCCATAAAAGTGTACCAAACCATACCATACCACTCAGTGGAAATGGGCCATAATAAGCAGTGGTGGTTCTGGCTTAAATGGCAACCTGGGTGAACCACCCTATATACTTTGTGCCCCCCGACATGTTTACCCCAACTTTGGGTAAAATATGGACAAAACCAGAATTGGAATTATTAAAAATATTCATATTTACCATAAATAAAATTGGGTGACGCAGTGGCGCAGTAGGTAGTGCTGTCACCTCACAGCAAGAAGGTCGTTAGTTCGAGCCTCGGCTGGGTTAGTTGGCGTTTCTATGTGGAGTTTGCATGTTCTCCCTGCGTTTGCGTGGGTTTCCTTCGGGTGCTCCGGTTTCCCCCACAGTCCAAAGACATGCAGTGCAGGTGAATTGGGTAGGCTTAATTGTCCGTAGTGTATAAGTGTGAATGAGTGTGTGTGTGAATGTTTTCCAGAGATGGGTTGCAGCTGGAAGGGTATCCGCTGCGTAAAAATGTGCTGGATAAGTTGGTGGTTCAATCCGCTGTGGCGACCCCAGATTATTAAGGCACTAAGCCAAAAGGAGAATGAATGAATGAAAACATGACACAAGAATCGAGCACATGACAGGAAACAGGAAGACAAGACTGAACTACAAAAATAAATGACAAGAGAACATGACAACATGATGATTACATCAGAGCCAAGCTGAATACATTTAGAAAAAGCGTTAGCCCTGCTGATGGGAGCATACCTCATGAATATTAATCAGTCACACTAATGTTGCTAGGTGATTTGACTGTATGGTGGTTTAGCTGTATAGCCTAATTAATATTCATAAGCCACCGCTTTAACTTACATTAGTGTTTTTCTTGCTGAAATGTCAACAAATGCCAGCAATTTAGCATCACATTAGAAATAAACTGAACAAAATCGTGTGAAGAATCATTATTATTAACAGATAATCATATGAATGGCAGATTTTATATTTTATTTTATTATATTTTATATTTTTACATAGTATGATTTTGGAATATTTTTTAATTTTTTTATTTTTTTTCAGGAGCATATATATTGGAAGTATTTATACGGTCGTCTTCTGATTTGTGAGATTATCAGGACATGTAATAAGAGGCAGGAAAAGCAACCAGACTGAAGCCAGTAAATGCAATATAAGAGTTCTTAGATCCTTCTGATGAGTTATTAAAGGGCTCGTGTCACGAAAAAAATCAAATGTTCTTGGATCTTATAATACAAAACAAGTTGGTGTTGATGGAAAACACACAACAAACTGTTCCAGCTCAAAAAAATGACATTTATTCAAATTGAGATTGTCTAAATGCACAAAACTGTTTTATATTTCATTAACACTTATTTGCAGGTGATAATGAACGAATAAACTAAAATAGAAAATAACAAAAATAGAAAAATGCTTGTATGTTATGTGTTTAAATATACTTATAATTATGTATTGTCATATAGATTTTTTTAAACCTACTTATATATATATATATATATATATATATATATATATATATATATATATATATATATATATATATATATATATGTAAAACATTTTAATAATTCTGATTTTTTTTCATATATACAGTTGAAGTCAGAATTATTAGCCCTCCTTTGATTTTTTTTTTCTTTTTTAGCTATTTCCCAAATAACATTTCCTTGCTCTTCCTTGCATCATAGTGCGGTAGTTTACTATGGTGAGGGAGGAGAACACGAGTAATTAAAAATTACTTAAAAAGCAGATTCACTGCTTGTGAGTTTGCTGGACAATCTTTTGCTGATAGGGAAGTACATCAGAACCCAGCTATGACAAAATGAAAGCTGTAAACTCTCTTCTGTCACACTCTCTGTGGCCCTTTTGACCTCCTGATGTGTTTGATATATATATATATATATATATATATATATATATATATATATATATATATATATATATATATATATATAGTTTTAAAGTTATAAATACAGTTATAAATCAAGTTATAAATCAAATCACTAAAATTCAAGACTTTTATTTTGAAATTCCAATTTCATCTTGTTTCCCTTTTCCCCTCTTGATGATTTCCAGATGTTTATTTTATTTATTTTTTTTGTTAATGTCTTGTATATTTATGGTTCATTTTCCCCTGCTTTCAATGTTGATCGTCTAGAATTGTTGTGCGTTGTAATACTTTGGTGAGTTCATGGTTTTTCTTGGAATATCACATTGATTTAATAGCCTGCAATCGGGTCTCTCTGTGCTCCTCTTGCCAAGACTCCAGTGCTGTACTCTACAGGTAATTTAGTCCCAAATCAAACCCATATGGGATGTTTATGCAAAAGTGAAGTCATTAGCATTCTATGAGTGGTCAAATTGAATCAAACCAACAAAGTTCAATGAGTAAAATCAATTTAATTGTCTAATGACACACTGTAAAAAATGTTACTTAGATCTAACTTATAAAAAGTGAGGCAAGTGGTTGCATCGGACGTTTTAGGTTGATTCAACTTCCAGCCTTTTTTAAGTATTTTAAACACTAAAACATTGCTTAAAACAAATGCAATAAAATTAAGTTGAGCCAACTAATATTTCTAAAATTACTCAAATCAGATAAACTTACTTTTTTTGTTAAACTTAACTTACTTATACATTGCTATATGTTGACTGTACTCATTTTAATTAAGTATTATGAACTTAATGATCTAAATAAAATTAACCATGCATATGTCATTTAAAACTAATTTAATTGACTTCTGGCTGTAACCTCAGAAAATAAATCTTCGTTTCTATATTGTAAGCACAATATACACTAGTAAAAACAGATAAACAGACTTTCCTGTCAATAACAATTAAATAAGAATGGGAAGATGGATTAAAGACCATAACATGTATTCAATATCAATCGATGTTCCTTTTAATAGTGACTACAAAATAGGCCATTAATGTGGCTACACATACACAATACATAAATAAAAACATTAATAATACCAGATCCTATTGAGAAATCATCCAAGGCAACTCAGTGAGGAGATTTGCATATTTTGATGAAGATTTAGGATGCATAATGTCCAGTCCCACAAAGAGTCTCTAATATATCTCAAATGTATACAGTTTTGATGGATACTTGAAGTCGAGGACATCGGTAAGTCCAAACAGGAGCCATCATGCATTTGACAGGTTTGGCAAACCTCTGACAGTCCTATGATAATCCAAACTGTGTTGGGCTGATGGCAAATTTTTCCCGTGGGCAGCCGCATGCACCTCTGATTCCTCACAACTCTATTGGTAGAGACAAAAAGAAACAGGAGTTCAGGTGGTTGCTACCAAACAACATTAAATAGCTAAATACTAAATAGAAAATAACTACAAGTGAAGTTACAAAAGTCCAGTGAGAATGATGCATGGATGAAACACCTTAGTTTATCAGTTAAAAATTACCTTAGTTAAAAATACCTAACTTCTATTTAAAAATTAAAAAAAGGTTATAGAGGTTGTGTAATTACATTATTTCAGGTGTTTTTAGTTATCAAATTTTAAAGAAAACTGTGATTTTACTCAGTGTAACAGTGCATGTCATTGTGTTTTCCTGTCAAAGAATTGTTAAAATTTAGGTATTACATTTTTTGTTTATTTTGGCAACTTATAAAGCATAAGAATGTGTATTTAATTTAGATATTAAAACTGTTTGAAAATGGCTATATGAAAATTATAGAATACAAGTTCTATAATTTAAATGTCATCTTCATTTTGCACCAAACTTTGCACGTCATAATACAAATTTTATTAAATAAATAAATAAATACATTGCCATTGTACACATTACATTAAGGTTTACATTAAATTTTTGCTAAAGCTACATTTAATTGACTTTTTCTTCAAATTTAATGTCACTGGCAAATGACAGTTCAGGGATTCAGTGTTATCAGTTAGCTTTATTGAAAGACTGACAGATAATAAGAAACTGCATTAGGATATTTTTATACTGTTTTTACTGTTGCACACATAATATCTGTGTAAAAAAAACAGTAAAAAATTACTGTTGCACTTCAGATATCAAATGTAAGTTAATTCTATGGAGCCCACTATTGTTTGCAATTTTACCAATGTTTTACTTGCCTGCAAATAATTATAGCTGTAGTTGTATCTAATGTTTTTCTTACCTGGATGTGAAGTTTGAAGATCCACAGGTAACAAAATCACTTTGGTATCTAAAGACCAAGAACATGCTTTTTAGAATGAGGTGCATACAGTTTAAATGGTTCTGTAAACATCAGTAGTAAATGTAATTTAAGTTAAAATAAATTGTAAATCTGTAATTTATTCACTATGCAGCATTAAAAAAAACTTATGGACTAAATCTCTAAAACACAAACTTTAAGTTATACTTTCTCTTACGTTAAACACAAACTACTTAACTGTTGCATACGTTTCTGCATTTAATATCCATCCTTAATGTGCTGCTATAACTTAGGTGAGCTAACTTTAGCTAAGTTAGCGCTAGCAAACTGAACCCCCACACCCCGACCGCCCACCAGTGACCTTGTTAATCGGTTCTGCAACGTTAGTTATACCTACTAAGTGTTTTAAAACTACTTTCACTATTTTTTCTCAATAACATCACTTTTAATCATTAGCATAAACTAGCGTTGGTTAGCGTTAGCCAACTTAGCTTTCCATGTGAGAGCAGTCTAACTGTTAACATACCTGAGGCTACAGTACAATTTACAAAGCTAAAACCTCACCTGCCTAGCGAAGACAGCAGTTTTGCATGACTTTACAATTATCATTCGGCTAAATTTGCAACTTACCGTGTTAATCAGATCCGCTGCTGGGAGCAGTTAATGTCGACCATTGCAGAAGCTGCGTCTGCCTGCTAAATCCCGGGCAATGAAAAAGGAGTCACGCCAAACTATTAAAATCACGTTTTATGAACACCTGCCCACATCGACAGCTGCTCTAATAAATTGTCTGTGTCAACTCACTTTTATAACATTTATTCTACACAATAACCACGTAAAAAAATCTACTCAAATAAATTGCATTAGTTTTATTCAAAATATACAGTTATATAAAAACTGATATATTTTAAGTAAAGAGGAAGCAAATTAAATTTTTTTGGTATAAAACAAATAAAATTAACTAGATTGCAATTATTTAAAGTAGATAGAACCAACTTTGTGAGTGTAGCACTTTTTACAGTGCAGCCATGTAATCGATGTTAAAAAAATCCAATTGCTGTTGATTTTGTTTGCGTCATGTTTAAGCGCACAAACATTTCATATAATAATGTCCCGGAAAAAAAAAAGCAACCAGTGATAAATCAAGAGTGTATAACTTTGTACAGTATTGAAATTATTTAATACTAAGTGCTTGTTATTGTTGTCTACTAATGGTTAATTTCCATTTAATTCCCACGATTCGGTAGAGTACAGTACTCAATTACTTACATTTCAACTGTCAGAAAATGTGAATGGTACCAAAATAGGGAATCCTACCATCACAATTTTTGGGACACTTTCTTGCTGAAGCAGGGGTATCAAACTCATTGAGGGCCATATCAGCATTATAGCTGCCCTCAAAGAGCTGGTTATAACTATAAGACTCTATTAAATATACTGTACAAAACTACTAAATTGTTAAATATTATCTCTTTGTATCATTATAACATATTAAAGAAGTGTTTCTCAACCACTAATGGCTCAGTGATTGACTGAGCGACCGACTAATCGACCAACCCACCCTCTCCCTAAACCCAACCAATTTTACCGATTGACCCACCCGCCCGTTTACTTCCCTAAACCTAACCAATTTTGATTAAACGGTTAACAAAAGCCGTCCAGAAAAGCCATCGTCAGACTTTTACCCCATTTTCGAATGTCACCACATTCTCACCCTGTGGTTTACTCGTTCATTTTATTTTTTGCATTCAGTTTTTTTCTTACCTGATTCCTGGAACTGCTCTTCAACCTGGTTGTTGTGGTCAATTCCTCTCTGCGTCTCAAATCCGCCGACATACACGACAAGCGAACTGGACCAACTGATTGCGGCGGAAAAGCCCTCCACACGGAGGTAAGCGGTCATAGCGTTAGCTGTAGCGTTTGCTTAAAAAAATGCAGCCATACATACCTTCGACTACGTAATTCGCTGTCTCCAGAAAAGTCCACGGGACTATGTTTTCAGAATGAGCCTTTGTTGCCTTCATATGTGGAAATAAATCAGATATAAATCGGATAAGTGACAATGCGGAAGATCGGATTTATTAAGCTATTACGTTTTGTACATCATTAAACTTGTGACAATGTGGTGCTTCTCTGCGGTTTAATGACTTAGAATGAAGAGCATGTGTGGAGACGCCATTGGACAAACAACAACAACAACAAAGGAAGCATAAAGAAGAAAAGTGTTCAGTCGCCACAATTTGCTCCCACCAGACCTGAGATCTCTCTTGTACCCACAAATTTCTCTGAATGGTGGAAGAAACCATATAGATACTATAGGTGCAAGCTGCAATGATGACCCTCCTTTTCCTTCTCCTCCATCTTCGCCTCAAAATCATTTTAAAGTTCTACGAACTTTGCATATTTCGCAGAGCTAAAAGCAAGACAATATCTCCCATTGTGGCCAGTGTGGCGCAGATGCTAGAACCAGCATGCAATGTTGTAAAGTGCATAGCAAGTGTAAACACATTAATTGGATAAGGTTCACAATTAAAAGAACTTAAAGGGTCACGAAACACCAAAACACATTTTTTGAGTTGTTGACAGTCGTATATGTGTCCCACACTGCTAAAAACACTATTAGGACACCTATATTTCACTAAAAAGTGTAAATTGGTTGTTTTTGCGTTATTTCAAGCAAATTCGTACTTCCGGTTCGAAACGAATTTTTGAAGCTGCGTCACGGTCATGACATAATAGCGTGTATTCCAGCGTGCAGACTGGACGTCTGTGCCAGAGTGTGTCTTATTACGTCTTACAGTGTGATGCATTAATGCATGAGTAAGGCTTGGTTCAAACCAATCAGCGTGCTCTATTGTGCAACTTCATTAATATTCATTAGCGTCACCGTGTTTACGCCACAGAGACGCCACGTTGTGTTGACAAAACAAGCGTGAAGTGTTGCTTTTATAGTTTGCTGCAGTTCAGTTTTGTTTTCATTTTCTCTCTGTGAGAGCTCAGCTGGATCACGTGTGGATTAACGGTGTACGCGACGCTCGACAACAATAACTTACGTGTCTAAGGAGGAACATTGTTTAACGTTACCTGAGAGCTGTTCTCATCTGCAAACGCTGAAATCCGGATTCGCTTGTAACGTTAGTCTCCTCTTCATAAAGACGCGGCTCTAGTTGCTGGTGATTGTCCTGTCTCTACAGATTTGGTAAGTGAGCGACCAGTGCTCTTTGTTTATTCAGTTTGTTCGTATCGAATTAAGTTAACTATTGCACTGAGTGCAAACATAGCACCGCATTTTGTGACCGGAATAACACACGCGGCTTTCTGACGCTACCTGCCGTGTGCATCTAAGTTTCCGGGACCACCATCACTTTCTCATGTGTGTGTATTTTGACTGAAACTCGCGCATGCCCAAATAGACACTCCCACACCATCCCACTTTAGTTCCTCCGACACTCCCCCCTAAACAGAGCTGGACACGCCCACTTTTCTGACTTTTTCCAAAGTAGAGGTGTGAAAACACCCTGCTGAAACGAGGGGGTTTCATGGCACTTTAAAAGAACAGACAAGCAAAAAAATCAGATGTAGGCAACAAATCGGAATTGGGCATCAAGACCTGACAGTGTAAATGGGGCCTTTGATGCACTCCTTGATGTTTCTTATGTCCTTGAAGCAGCACCAGTGGCACTGGAATTCATATGCTGATTCGGTTGAGTGGTTTCGGTACCCACCTCTCGATATTATAAAGCTAAAGTGTGTAATTTACAGAGTGATCTCACGAAGAAAGTTTGTATTTTTTTTTTTTACACATTTCGTCAGCTTAGTGGCTATTTTTTACAAATTCAGTCAAATGAATATGTAAGATTTTTAAAAGAAGGCGTGGCACCAAACTCCACCCCTAAACTTAACCTTCATTAAGGGATGAGCAAGTCATTCTAAAATGTACAACATGAGATCAAATTCATACAGGATGAATTATCCTCTAAATCAAAAAGTTACGAACTGGCGTGAAATAACATTAGTAATTTCAGCTTTCCCAGAGCCTTTAAAGGAATGCCCTCAGATAGACCCTCCCAAACTCAAGTTTGGCCTAAAGAAGACATATTGAATCATTTAAAGAGCCCATATTATGGGTTTTTGAAAATTCCCCTCCATGTAGTGTGTAACACAGCTCTAAGCGAAGTTAAGTATCCAGCTAAGGCTTAAATCTGTAAGAGTACAGTGTTTAAAACGGTTGATTCATCTATAAAAGAGTCGACTCATAGTGCTTCAAACGAGTCGCCTTGATACCGAGTCATTAGGTGTTTCGCCATGACGTATGAACGAAACCAAGTTATTCACGTGCACGCGCAAACCCGGGAGATTTCAAACCTGAGGCCCCGCCCTCTGACGCAGAAACCCAGTCACACACACACACACCCACACCCACAAACATGCCGGTCGATTGAAGTCACACTGCAGATGGATATTATATCGAGTCTCTACCCAAAGATGAAACCTCAGCATAATAACCAAGCAGTTGGAAACTGCTGGAAACTTCTGGAAGCTACATGCTACAAAGAATACTTCATCTGCGTTTGTTAAAGGAAGGATCAGTAAAGAGTAACTTACTGATGGACGTCAGGATGGATTTCTTCCATTTCTCAAGTGTAAGTACCTGCCATTAAAGTTGCCTCGTTGACTCTAGCTTGCAAATGTGTTTAGTTGTGATTTGTTACTTGTAACCGCGTGTACTGTATCAGGTTAACTGGCTATATTCTCTTATCGCGTGCAAAGTCACGTTAAAAACGCGACGCGTTTAGAGCTCCGTGGTAGAGGTCTGCATTCGGAATAAATTTCCGAATAAATCGCGGGAACGGTCCGTAACGGGTTTAATTTGGGACGGGAGCGGGCTTTCTAGCAATGTCACGGATATTGCTATGCGAATGAGAAAGAGGTGTCTGCTTGGTGCTTGTGTGTTAGTGCGCACGCGCGCGTATGAGAGAGAGAGAGAGAGAGAGAGAGAGAGAGAGAGAGAGAGAGAGAGAGAGAGAGAGAGAGAGAGAGAGAGAGAGAGAGAGAGAGAGAGAGAGAGAGCGCGAGAGAGCGCGAGAGAGCGCGAGAGAGCGTGAGAGAGCGAGAGAGAGCTTTGTGTGCTTGGTGCTGTGTGTGTGTTTATACAGACAGCTTGGCTGTCTGGACTGTATAGCTGGGTGATTTTTGATTCTGTTCTCCCCCGCTCTTTAGCGGGATTGGGCGCGGCGGGCTGAAAACGGGGCGGGTTCTCAGGCTAAAACCTGGCGGGTGCGGGCGTTAGCGGGAGCGTTGTCGTCCGGAGGTGTGTGTGTGTTTTTGTGTGTGTGTGGCAGCTAAAATCCACGCCTACACTATCGAGCGTGTATGAATTGTGATTACTTTTTATATAGCTGATTAGCTGTACGCCAATCAGCGCAGATTAGCTTCGCGCTAAGGAGGGGTTTGGGAACAAATGAATCACTGGACGATTCATACGGGAGTCGCTGGGATAATTAGGTAAAAATAAATGCAGATTATAAGACCATGAAAGTGTTTTTTGACCTTGCATGCATATTAGACTGTTGTTGGAGACCCTTAAAACCAAGATATGACCCTATTTCATGTATAATATGTGCTCTTTAAACGAACATATCAATGTTTTGAAAACGCCACATAGCCACAATTTTACACTCCTCAGTAAGTCAAGTTACAGACGGCTGACGTATTGCTATCACCGCGCATTAAACACGGACAGGACAATAAATTTCCATTCAAAAAATGCACTTCACCATCAAACACGCTCCTTAACTTAGAGTATAAGTCACAGTCAACATGCCCGGACAGCCCATAGACTTATTTTCTATCAAGTCAATGCTTTTTCCTGCAACCAAACAACAGTTTAGCTTAGGGGGCATCCTAAATTTGAGAATTGGCAAATTAAAGTTCAGTTATCTGCAATGTTTGCTCCTTCAGACTGACCGCTGGGCAGTGATTTACAAGCCATCAGCATATATCTAATATTAAACCATCATATATTGATTCATCCACAATAGTTTATACGTCTGGCTCGCTGGACGCATCGCTTTGGCCATGATGCTAATGGGAAACTGCACCAAGCCAAACAGCTTTAGTTTCCCCCAAAAGTTTCCCTCTGTCTGTGTGTTTCCTAACAGCCTGTGTTTGTAATGGACCTGTCGGAGCAATAATAATGATGAATAAGTCTCCGGTGGGAGGGAGATGTGTGTGTGTGAGAGAACGTGAAGTGGGCCGGGCTGAAAGAACTGAGACCAAGCCCAGTGAAAAAGTGCAGAGATTATGAGTGTGGCAGACTGTCATAAATCAAAGGAAAGAGCTTTGCCACTGGAAAAAGAGTCCCCGCTGTATTAAAAGCAACGCCACAATAACGGTTCCAGAGCAACAGTTTGTACAGCTCCCCGATGACCCTGAGCATTTAAGTCATTTCACACTTTCCATCGATGGCGTTTGTCCTGCATTTTTAGGCGTTCGTTACAGTCTGACTGTCCCCATGCAATCCAAATAGAGGATTCGTGACTTTTAAAGCTTTGTGGTCATCTACGCTGTGCTCTAGTCCACAATTTGTATCATCTTCCCATGCTAATTTCCCTCAATCTCTTCAACTCTGATGTACACAAGTGTCCACTATTTGGGAAGCATCTAAAATAGGTTTAAAGGCTACGCCCTAAGTATAACCAATGCAACCACTGGTAACTACTACGCTTTATAATCATTCATTTTCTTTTCAGCTTAGTCCAGCGGTGGGCAAACTCGGTCCTGGAGGGCCGGTGTCCTGCATAGTTTAGCTCCATCTCTAATCAAACACACCTGAACATGCCAATCAGTGTCTTCAAGATCACTAGAAATCCATAAGCAGGTGTGTTTGATTAGAGTTAGAGCTAAACTGTGCAGGACACCGGCCCTCCAGGACCGAGTTTGCCCACCCCTGGCTTAGTCCCTTCATTAATCCGGGGTCGCCACAGCAGATTGAACTGCCTAGTTATCCAGCATATGGTTTACACAGCGGATGCCCTTCCAGCCGCAACCCATCACTGGGAAACACCCATACATTTCCATTCACACACATACACTACAGACAATTAGGATTACCCTGCTGAAAAATCCAGCTTAAACCAGCCTAGGCTGGTTGGCTGGTTTTAGCTGGTTGACCAGGCTGGTCTTAGAGGGGTTTTGGCCACTTCCAGGCTGGTTTCCAGCCATTTCCAGCCTGGTCTTAGCTGGTCAGGCTGGGAGATGACCAGCTAAAACCAGCTTGACCAGCCTAGCCAAGCTGTGAGTCCAGCCAGAACCAGCTATATCCAGCTTAAACCAAGCTGGTCAAGCTGGTTTAGCTGGATTTAGCTGGTCATTAAGTCATGGCACAAACACAAACGCTTTGCAGATTTTCAAAATATGGCAGCAACAAACTGAAATATACATTATTTATTGTACATAAACATGGTAAAAAAATGGTAAAACTATCTATCACTAGTAGAGCCTAAAAATATGCTATGAGCTACATGTTGAAACACAAAAGCCTGGCAGATTGTCAAAATATGGCAGCAACAAACTGGAATATACAGTATTTACTGTACATAAATGTGGTAAAAACATGGTAAAACTATCTATCACTAGTAATGGTTAGAAATAAACTATGAGCTACATGTTAAAACACAAACGCCTTGCAGATTGTCAAAATATGGCATCAACAAACTGAAATATACAATATTAACTGTTTATAGCCATGGTAAAAACATTGTAAAACTATCTATCACTAGTAAAGGCTAGAAATAAACTATGAGCCTTGCACATTTTCAAAATATGACAACAACAAACTGAAATATACACTATTTACTGTACATACATTTGGTAAAAAATGTAGTAAAACTATCTATCACTAATAAAGGCTAGAAATAAACTATGTGCTACATGTTAAAAACAAAAGTCTCACAGATTTTCAATATATGCCAACAACAAACTAAAATATACAATATTTACTGTATATAAATGTGGTAAAAATGAAGTAAAACTATCTATTACTAGTACAGCCTAAAAATATGCTATGGGCTACATGTTGAAACAAAAAAGCCTTTCAGATTGTTAAAACATGCCAGCAGCAAACTGAAATGTACAGTATTTACTGTGCATAAACATGGTAAAAATATGGTTAAACTATATTCGGCATAAGCTGCGAGCTACATCTTATAACCATGCCAAATGTCCAAATAGAGTAGCAGCAAACTGAAACGTTGAGCTACATTTCAGAGCAAAGATCTCGTGACATAAAGTGAGTCTTGGTTGCTTCCACTGAGATATTGGAAAGACATATTGGCAGAAATCCCCAGTGGGAGAGCGGGAGTCTGACCCTTTACCCTACCGCAGCATCATGAGCCAATTAAATTATGGTTAAATTGGCCTGGAGTGATTTTTTTATTTATTTATTTTAGACTTCACACAGAAACCGTATCAAAGCAGCCAACGTAAAGCATGTTTACAGAGACTATTTAATGTGCCCAGAGTCTGCGAAAATAACCGTGCACACAGATGTGTCATACACTCGAATGTTGATTATCGATTCACACACGCAGTGAATACGTGATGCAAAGCTGACTGACATGACATTTCGGAGGTGTTGAGGTAAATATGTTCATCTCAGAATTTGTCTCTCTCATTCATTTTATATCTCATATTTTTTAAATTTTTGATATATTATGTTTCATTGCAAGTAACCATCACAAACCCCTTTGAATACTTGTTGCTGACAGTATCACCTGTTATGCGTTACACTAAAAACCAGTTTTTTTCTTGCTTGTTCAAACTAATTATTTAAAATGAGCTGAAAAACACAATTCTTGAGATTTTTTTGGGAGGACAACTTAATTATTTTATGTTTAATCCACTTAAGTTAACTTAATCGATTTGTGTTGAGACAACAGCAAAGCATTGTGTGAAACCCAACATTTTTTACTGTGTACACTCAAAAAAAAAAGACGTTTGCTGTTTGTTCAAACAACTTATTTAAAATAAGCTGAAACAACACAATTCTTGAGGGTTTTTTTTTTTTTGGGGACAACTTAAAGGTCACCTATTGTACCTCTTTTTCAAGATTTTAGATAAGTCTTTTGTGTCTCCAGAATGTGTCTATAAAGTTTTAATTCATTTTTATACCTTTCAAAATCTTAAAATTTTCAACTCTGAGCACAATGTAGCTGTGCTTGTAGCCTGTGCCTTTAATTCTGGTTCCCTCCGCCTGCCGTTCCCATCAGGGTGTACCTCAATCTCCGCCTCGGCTGTGTCAGATAAACAGCACAGACATGAAGTAGATCGTCTGTAACGTTTGGGAGAAATACTACAGTAAGAACTTCCCCAATGATTATTTTATGTATTTGTTGTGGAGTTAATTCAAGCCTTTCTGCAACGACGAGTCACACACAATGTGGTTACAAAGTTCACACACCTACATTAAATTACCTAAAATTTTATGTACTGTATTGTCATGAAAAACATGGGCCCAAGCTTTTTAAATAATAATAATAATAATTCCTTACAGTTATATAGTGCTTTTCTGGGCACCCGGGAGGAGCTCAAAGTAGAGCCGCTTCATGTGAAGTCAGATGAGGTGGCTTCAGGCATCGGTTTCGGATGCCTCCTGGATGCCAACCTAGGGAGGTAATCCAGGCATGTCTCACCGGCAGAAGGCCTCAAGGAAGACCCAGGATAGACTGGAGGGACAATGTCTCTTGGCTGACCTGGGAATGCCTAGGGATCCCCCAAAGTCTATGATAGCCACCACCCACCCACTTCCTCCTCACTTCAGTCCACGATAGCCCCCACCAGTCTTTAAGTCTCCAGCGCCGTGCTTGATGATATATTTTAAGATATATATTTTGATCAAATAATACGCATACATGTAAAATATATATAAAGTAATCAATTTAATAACATTATACAGTAATTTAAACAGATTAAGTCGCGAAAAAGAAACAAAAATGGTTTAAATAAATAAACTTATTCTTCAGAAACAAAAAACTTTTATTTTTTATCCTATAATAAGGGCCTTGTTAAATATAGTAGGGTTGCATTCAAAAAGTGTTTTGAAGACCATGATTATTGCAGATTGATGATTAATTATTGCAGATTGTTTGAATACACTTTTCTATTACAAAAGGACTAAACTGTTGAGCATATTCGAAGTTCAACTTCAATACAAATGCTTATTCTTGACACCACCGTTTGTAAGCAGGGCCCTTGAGATTTGCAGCGCGCCAAACTTCTTGTCGTTTTAATAGATCCTCGGTAATGTGTTTGATTGGCCGATTATTTCTGGGTGAGCATTGCAATCCATTCCCATTTTTTATTATCCGTAGGAATGCTTTATTTCTCTGTGAGAGAGCGGAGAAAATCTCACTCGGGGCGATTCTTAAATAGGATTCAGATCAATCACCGAAGCAAGTCCCATCCTGCAAAAAGAGAAGTCCAATACTGAGGTAACTCACATGGGTCCATCCATAAATTAACACCTTCTGCCTAGCATTTTATTGCTGCTGAGTCCGGCTTTACAAAAGCCAAATGTATTATTTATTGTCCGGCTGCTTATTTATTTAGAGATCTTGCTAATTCAATTACCAACACAGCGAACAGACCTATAACTCTTAAATCTGTTGCACCTAATGAATTATTCTAGAGTAACTGAGAAGGTTTTTCAATCCGGACGCTCTATTGTTTTTGCCGCAGGTCTTTTTTGAGTATGAATTGCAATACATGTCACCCTCCTGTTGACTTACGAGTCAAAATAATTATCCAGGCACCATTTTAAAAGTAAAAAACAATGTTTTTTGTCTTGAAGTTTTGTAGCTTTTTCCAAAATCACCCCAAAATGAGAAAAAAAACAAAGCATTTTCTTTTTTTATATTTCCATGAAGGCTGTGAACATTTAAGGTACCCAACCCAGGCTAATTCTGATCATTTACCCCTATACATTTCTGGAGAGAGGACAAATTACTTTCCAGGAGCTACATTTTTTTTTTTGTGAATCTACCAGATGCCGCTTTCTATATTTTTTAAAGGGCACCTATGGTAAAAAAATCTACTTTTCAAGCTGTTTGGACAGATCTGTGTGTTGGTATAGTGTATAGACCGTCATACTGGGGTGATATGAACACACCCAGTCCTTTTTTTTCAATTTAACTACAAAAAAAAGGGTCGGCCAATTGGAGCTGTTTTCAAATCGATCGCACCATTACGTAGGTGTGCGATCCCCCCGCCCACCGAATTGATTGACAGCTGCGCGCATTAACATGTTCCGGTAGTCGCGTGTATATGTCAACAAGACCAGGCAGACATACGCAAAGCAACCGGGAATAAAAGGTCTGTTCTGTTCGCTAGGATCAGCAATCATCATCAAATGTGATTAAGAGTAAGTTTCACGTTTAAAGTGTTTTAAAACAGAGTATGTGTGTAATTAATTACAGCGTTTTACTTCAACTTTACTTCATCAGCACAGCCGCGTGTCAGAACAATTATAAAAGAAGACGCTTCAATCCCGGTTTGTGGAAGTTAAATCAGGTTTATTTTGTACATTAGCATAACAGATATCCACACTTGAGGTTAGCCTTAACTAGGCTAAGCTCTGTCTGCCTGCCTGCCTGCGTGTGTGTGTGTGTGTATCATCTGCGGTGTGTGTGTGTTTGTAACGATTTTGTGTGTGACTCATCAATGCAACTTCACAATACTGATTAGTAAAGGTTAGTTCTTACTGTAGTATCTCACAAACGCTACGTGAGACCTCCTTCCTTTAAGTCTGTCTGTTGTCTGACCCAGCTGAGGGAGGAGGCATGTAGAAACAGTGGGCGGGAAAGAAAAAGCTTAAAGGCGCAGTACGACAAAACCACCCCCTGCTGGAAATCAGTATAAGACAGCATCTTGTAAAAGGTATGATGAAAAATCTGATGGGTATTTTGATCTGAAACTTTATATACACATTCTAGAGACGCAAAAGACTTATATTAAATCTGAAAAAAGGGGTAACCTAGGTGCCCTTCAAAGTCTAAAATTTCTCTCACTGACCGACTGACTGACACCCTTACCAACCCCCTTTCCTAAACCCAACCAATAGTGTTTATAAAGCACCAGCTGACCAGGGCCCCCACCCATTTCCCTAAACCCAACCAACATTTTCAATAGCAATTCAGAAAAAGAAAAGCCCTCGCGGCTACCAAATTTTCAGATTTTACCACATTCTCAACCTGAGTTTTTATTTTTTTTTTGTCTTACCTGCTTACTGGAACCATTTTTCAGCTAATTCAAACCCCATCATCACGGTCAGCTCTGCTCTGCATTACCAATCCTCCAACGTTCACCCAAAAATAAAATTTTTGCTATTAATTACTCGTTCAAAACCGTCCATTCATCTTCAATACACAAATTAAGATATTTCACATGAAATTTCCAACAATCTTCATACAACAAGGGTTCCAAGACATTAAAATGTGTCTTCAGTGGTTCGACTGTAATTAAACGAAGCTTTAAGAAAAAGTTTTTTGAACCCCAAAATTGGTAAAAATGTTGGGTGACATTTCAATGCTTGGGTGTTACAACGCTGACTCCATTAGCAATAAAAAAAATTTTTTTTTGTTTTTTTTTTTGGGTGCACAAAACTGTTCTTGGAGCTTCGTCACTTGGTTTGTTTTTTTGGTTACAGCTGTACCAATAAAGGAAGCAACTGTTTTGACTGTTTTGGTCTTGGGCTCCTTGATATCATCTAAAATATCTTAATTTGTGTCTTGAAGATGATTTAGATGATAAGACAAAGAAAATGCTTCGCAGTGGTACAGGTAAACATACAACTAGACTCAGCAGTGTGTGTGTGTGTGTGAGGTGAATCTATAGTCCATGTAATCAGTCTCTGATTTGATTACAGCTGTTTGTGTGCAATCAGAACTGGAACTGGTGTGTGTGTGAGGTGCATGATGGGATTTGAAGTCCAGTTCCGTGACATATTTCTAATTATCTAGAGATCTGCAATTGCTAGATCGCTGGTGTTTCTGACACCTAGATTGTATCAAAGACACTGTACATATTTTAACCAGCCTGAGCTCTCGAGGAAACGTAAGTATTTTACGTTTTGTCAGTTTGATAGCTGATTTGAATACATTTGTACTTCAGCAAAACTAAATTTGAGTTCAGCCGTATCAAAATATTCGATTTTAAAAGGAAGGCGTGGCACCAAACCCTACTGCTAAACCCAACCATCATTGGGTTATAAGCAAATCATACTAAATTGTACGAATGATATTGTACATATACATATGAATTAGCCACTAAATCAAAACTTTTCGATTTCCTATGAGATCTTGTGGATTTTAACAGCAAAAGACAATTTCCAATGCTTTCAGTTACTTTTCAATACATTTTTTCAAGTTTGTTTAATCGCACCACATGGCTTCAATTTTCCACACTTTTTTTTTTGTTGGTAATCATAATAAAACAGTGAAAGACACAAAGTGTATTTTAGAGTTAGTCAATAAATATTTTGAGAAAAAAATGATTACATGATAACCAACCTAAGATGCTGCCAACAGCATTTGAATGCAGCCTCTATGATGCAAGCTGAGATTGCATCACTCAGCGATGCAATGTCAGACACTATGCCCTCAAATGGAGCGAGTGACATCACTGTAAGGGGTGGGGTTAGGTGAGCCCATTAAAAAGCATTGGATGCAGCTCGGATTGCAATGCATCAGGTCCGCATCCAGTCCCCTCTCGATGCCGCAACAAAAACTCCAGCTTAAAAGCATCCAAAAAGTTTACATCTAGTGCTACGTGGGTTTCCCTGAGCTTTCGCCATTGAAGAGCTGTAAAGCATTTCAAGTAGAGTTCAGGGAGCGAAGAAAGACTGTCTGAAGATCAGCTCCAAGTTGTTGATCTGATGGCCATGTGTGCTGACTGCTTGTGTATTTCATTTATCGTTGGTTCTTGCTACTATTATTTATGTCCGGCTCAAAGAGCAAACAGGAAAGGTCATATGATTTTACTTAGCTCCACGTTCAAAGCTCTTCTGGCCAGAGACATGCCTCGGTTTACTGCAAAAGGATGCCATATTTCATGGGCATTGAAATGAAATTGAAGGAATGAAATGAAAGCGAGTAGCCGGCCATTTCATGTCCATCTGTCTTAAAGTATTTTTAAGTAAATACTGCACATGTTAGTATACGCTGACCTTTTTTAAAGCAGTGGATGCACAAATCTTTTTAAGTAGGGGATAAGTTACATAAACATTTAGCTTAAAAAAAAAACTGTAAGGAGGGGTCTGTGTTAGAATCCATATGCTGAAGTTATTTAATGGGATTAGACAGAGACATCAACGGGTAAACAAGCGCAGAGACTCTGCAACATGTAAGCAGTCCAAAACAAACAACAAACACAGGTGCAATTTCAGGAGACGTAATAGTAATTTAGGCCCTGTTTATACTAGTGCGTTTTAGTTTTAAAACGCCATTTTAGATCAAAAACGATCCGCGTCCACACTAGCGTTTCACCTAGCGTTTGTGAACATATCTCCGTCCACACTACGCCACCAAAAACGTATATCACGTGACAATTTGCGCACTCTGGCCATGCACGTTCGAGTATAAACAGGAAGCACGTGTCTCGTTCGGCATTTGGTTATTGTTAGTCAACAAACACCGGTTGAACAATAATTGCAATGGCAAAGAAAGCAAGAGAGGTATTTTTGTGGACAGACGACGAGGTCGAGTTGTTACTAAACGTAACAAATGAATAACTGCACAATGGCGCCTAAAACAAGGCAAGCCATTCTCGTACATGACTTTGTTCTTTGTGTGACAAAAATGTAGGCAATAGCTATGTTTCCATCAAAATATATTACATAAATTTGTGCAAAGCTGGAATAACGCCTAAAAGATGTGAATAAAGCAGCGTTTACATCCAACAAGTCAAAGAGAACACAATCGTCACTTCCTGAATAACTTGCGCCAAATATCAACAGTAAAAGCAGAATTTACTGTGGTAGAAAAAGCTGCGCCAAGTATTTTTTATTTAATAAATGTACTTGCACCTCAGAAGACAATGCTGACACACAATGAATGGCGTTTGAAGCCATGAGACGCGGAGATCTTGACACGCTCCAGACGCTCGGAGGTAATTAATAATATACACTAATACTGAAACAGTTATGGCATTTTAGAATGACCAAAAACAACATGAAAATGTTCTAAAGTGTGCTCAGTCTGCTGGTTTGTCCATTCACACACATTTTCATCATCATCTCTAACAAACCTTTTTTTTAATGCACATACTGTAATTTGTTAAGTGTTTCCTTCGTAGTTTATGCGCATCTTTTCTTATCAAATAAAAATTTAACCTACTCAGTTATGCACATGTTTTATTATGCGTTTTTTCAAAAGTTATGTGAATCACAACGTTTCCATCAATCGTTTTTATGCGCATCTCCAAAATGAGCTCTAAAATAGGTGTGCAGAGACGTAAGGCTAAGGCGAGAAATACCGCTTCATCTTTAAAAAAGGAGAGGAGGCCGACAGAAACTCAGAGTTTAGAGAATAAAACCTGCTCCGGACCAGGTTAGATTCACAGAGTAAGTTACCACAGTAACTGATTCTGAGTTAAAGTTAGCTCTTTCAGAAACAGGCTTGACTTACCCTGCTTTGTTGAGTTTAACAAACCTGCCATTTTGAAACAGAAAACCCAGAGTTTCTCTCATTTCAGGGTTAAAATACTCTGAGTTTTCACTTAACCTTCTTTCTGAAACAGGCCCCAGGTAGCAAATCTCAGCAGCCCCGTCTCCGTTTTCAGATGTCTCCGTTTTCCCTCATCCACACTGAGACGGAGCAGCAGCGTTTCAGAATGAAACCGGGCTCTCCAGCGTTTCCTAATTGCTTCGTTTTCGATGCTACTAGCGTACTGTGAACGGATGGCGAAACCGTAGCAAAACGTATGTGTTTTAAACCTAAAACGCATTAGTGTCAACGGGGCTTTAGGCAGAGGATCAGTGCAACAATAAGTCCAAAACAGATCAAGATACACAGGGGCAAATCCAAAAGACGTGGTAAGAAGGCAGGCAAAAGTTCAAGGCAACAACGAGCTGTCCAAAACTGAGCAAGAGGGCAAAGACAGATAACGCACTTGATCAAGGCAGGCAGGGTCATACACAGGCAGGCAGTCATGAAAGTCTCTTGGAACAATGCTTGGTATGCAGGTGAACTGGCAACAGTTTGCAAGGAAGCATGGCCTGAGCACTTGCTGAAATACAGCACAAATAAAAAGTAAAAAAAAAAGCTTGCTTCTACATTGCAGAATAAGGTCAATGCAGTTTCTGTTCGCATTATCCATGGTGAAAATGGCTGCAGTGCGAGGGACACCAGCAAATATCCAGCAAATTGTTCCGAGTCGGCTCTGTGTGTGTGTGCGTGTTTTATTGCACATTCGCTCTCTCAGTCAGTCTTCATCTCCTCCAACCTGCTTCATCATGTCCCCGATCTCCTCTTTCTCTCCTTTCAGACTGCATTTCCTCTTCCTGTTGGCCTCCGGTGGCTGAGAGATGAGAGAGGAAGATGTCGATGGGGAGAGAAATGAAAAGTAATGTGAAAGTCGGGGGCAGGAAATGAATGAGCGGCAACAGGAAGTCATTGATGGGAAAAGAGGCATCCATAAAGCGGTAAACAGCGAGATGACGGAGCGAGAGAGAGAGAGCTGAAGATGAAAGACAGATGAATGGATGGAGGGAGAGGAGGAAAGATCAGAAGTGTTTGTCCTGCCAGCACCAAGCAGATGAAGATAAATGAGTTGCGTGGACGGGACGCGGCTCGCGGTGGAGTCATTTCATTCTAATTACCGTTAGCCGTGCTGAAAACGCTTCATCATTCTCCGTCCATATGCTCCTGCTCTACTGCGATGGCCTGTTATCGGCTCATGATCTCAGTGTGGGAGAGTCACATGATGACCACGGGAAGAAGAATACGTAATGGGATGACTCCGGTCTCCTATTGAGGATCGACATTGAATCGATGCAGGAGAAGTGATTAACTGCAATTTGATTGGTGTTTATGTGCCGTTTACATTTAGTAGCTGAACCAATTAAATAGCATAGGGGAAAACATTCTGTGGTGTTTCCCCTAGGTTTACAGTTTGGGGGTGGGAGGGGGAGGGCAGTGTTTCCTAAGGATTTTTTCCTACTGTGGCAGCAGACTCTGTTGGGCATTTTGCACAGATCTACCACTACATGTGGCGTTATTTCATTGACAAATGTCGTGGGCGCAGTATTAAGTCGAGATCGCATTCATGTAATAGCCTACGAGCATGTCAATCTCTGCTTAAGCGCCGATTCCCTCTGTTAATGCAGCCTAATCTCACAAGAAAACATAAGTATTTTACGTTTTGCCAGTTTAGTGGCTAATTCGTACGAGTTCAGTCCTTCGAAATTGAACGGTTTTAAAAAGGAGGCGTGGCACCTAACCCCACCCCTAAACCCAACCGTCTTTAGGGAATGAGCAAGTCGTACTAAATTGTACGAATTAGATCGTAAGAATTCATATGAATGGCGACGCAAGTGGCGCAGTGGGTAGCACGTTCGCCTCACAGCAAGAAGGTCGCTGGTTCGAGCCTTGGCTCAGTTGGCGTTTCTGTGTGGAGTTTGCATGTTCTCCCTGCGTTCACATGGGTTTCCTCCGGGTGCTCCGGTTTCCCCCACAGTCCAAAGACATGCGGTACAGGTGAATTGGGTAGGCCAAATTGTCCGTAGTGTATGTGTGGATGTTTCCCAGAGATGGGTTGCAGCTGGAAGGGCATCTGCTGCGTAAAGTACGAGCTGGATAAGTTGGCGGTTCATTCCGCTGTGGCGACCCCGGATTAATAAAGGGACTAAGCCGACAAGAAAATGAATGAATGAATGAATTTATACGAATTAGTGACTAAATAAAAAAAAGTTACGAATTGTCGTGAGATTGTGTTGGTTGGTGTACAAAACTTCTTGCGTGCCCTCAAATATACTCTGCTCAAGTGCAGATTCTCTTGCGCGCCCTCAAATAAACGAGGCTGAAGTGTGATTTAGTGCGTTTGTATACCGAGTATGTCTCCAACATTTAATTAAATTTGCTAGGAATATTTATGAATGTCTTTGATAGACGTGTGGAGCGAACCGCGGCATTAATGCGTCCTGAAGTAAAGTGAAACGGCTATAAACTCCAGCAAGATAAAGTCATTATATGCAGAGCCACAGACCTTGATCTATAAATAAAGTATAATTATGAAAACTGTGTTCATCATAACTGAAAGCTACGCCGTGTTTGCTGGCCTCACGCATCACGCACCTGTCATTCAGTCAGTCAGCACATCACCTTAAAGGGTTAAACAGAACACACAGCACTACTACGGTCACAGAAAAGTTTGCGCTGTTATTATTCACTTTCCTTTTAAGACGTTTTTGGTGCGATTATAACCCGCTATTTAAAAAACAGCAGAATATTTTGAATAATAGGCTGAAATGTAACCGTGGCGGGATGAATTTTGGTGTGCCGCCCTGCCACGGAAGAATGAATGTAGCGGAAATCATGGAGGGGGGGGGGGGGGGGGGGGGGGGGGTACAACCGTTATAAACAGTTTGTAAATTATAAATGAACATTTATTTTATCTCTTATTCACAAACTGTGCAGCTTTTGTCACTGCAATGTAACTTTATGGGCCTCTTTCATGAGCCTCTTGGTGTGGAAAGTCAGAAATATCTGGCCCATTTTTTGAGTCATTTATTAATTACGTCTCTTATAAAAATGTAGATGTGAGCATGTCATGGCCAGAAGCAGCTTTAGAAACAGCTTAAAAGAGCTTAGAGCCTTATTTACCAGGGGTCACCAAAGCAGAATGAACGAGAAGAGTCTGGCTGCAGAGTTGAACTTGCATCTTCGGGCTTGCACCCTCAGGCACTACGCTTCCTATGCAAGTGATGTCAATTACACACTGTTCACTTGCTCATTCACTCTCGTCGCCTTGATGTCCGGGTATTTTAATTCATTTTGGGGAATCACGGAGCCGGTATGAATTGCGAAAGGCATGCAGAGCTTCCGGGAGAGGTCATAACTAGATACAAGATAGAGGAGATAGCTTCGCTTGCATCACAGCATGGTATGTGCGTGATGTATCTGAAGAGCGGGGAGGGATGTGGGACGTATTTGAGGACTGGGTGGGAGACGCGTGATTTCTGAGAGATTATCATTCGTTTGCGGGCATCTGGGAGTCTCTATGCATTTGCGGGAGACTCCCGGAACTGTCGCGAGACTTGGGATGTCTGCATCTATATATATTTGAGCTGCTGTGACGGGGCGCCCCCCTTAGGCAGGTAAGGGAAACACTGCAATATGTCATCTCTACTACTGACCTTATTTCTAAAATGCGGAAGTGCGCCTGTTTTCGCGATTGTCTTAGAACTTCCAATTCAGTCGCCTATGGGAGAAATGACTAGGAATAATAAACAGCAGAAAATTGTCAAACTACTTGCTCTACAAACAAAGGTTTGCATGACTACACAGACCAAGTAGAAGAATAAGAAAATATCAAATTGCAGCATCAAGCAGCATAACGAGCAGTTTTTAACGTCAAAAAAATGAATAGAAGTGAATGAGATCTGAAGTCTCGAGCCAAAAAGATTCAAATGGCAGCGCCCGCTCGTAGGCGGAGAATAAGGTGAATACCTTGAAAGTTTTTAAAGTTGTTGGAACAAAGATCAAGCTCCTATTATGCAATTAAAAAGTGGGAAAAAAATCATAAATCACTAAATATGAAAAATGCTAATTTACAAATATTTTTACAGTTTGTTTACATAAAACAATGGCTGCGTCCGAAACCGCATTCTTCCATACTCTTTAGTACGCTAAAATCAGTATGTGAGCCGAGTAGTATGTCCGAATTCATAGAATTCGAAAAACAGTCTGCGAGAAGTACCCGGATGACTTACTACTTCCGGCGAGATTCTGGAGTGCGCATCCCATGCACGCTGCGCCATCCCATAATGCTCCACGAGAAAATTCATGAATGGAAGTGAGGCGACGCAACTGACGCCGCTGGCGGATGTAGTACGTCCGAATTCCATACTTTTCACATTCATACTGTATAGAACGTACTTTTCTAACGCCCGAGTAGTACGTTTAAATTCAAATGCAGTACCTACTGAGTAGTGCGCGGTTTCGGACGCAGCCAGAGGCACGTCTTAGAATGTTCATCAACCAATCAGAATCAAGCATTCGACAGGCACATGGAACAACTTCATATGACCTCAAAATCTCTGAGAAAAATCACCTTGTTGGAGTTTCGGCAGTTCTGAAAGCTCGTAAAAATTATTTATAGCTACCTTCTAGGTCATTCGAGGGTACTTTAACCACTTAAACTCTGCGGACCCGGTACCCGGTCTGTGACGTCATCGACTTTCGCTTTCAGATTTAAAGGGCTAGCATTGCACCAGACCCCCGTAAGTGGTTTCGTTTAAAAGTGTAGAATCTATATTTTATGCACATATGCATCACTTTGGTTTTTATTCTACTGTATGAAAGTTATTTACACTCAAATACACAGTATTTTGGATACCCCAGCAAGGTATTTTACATTGGTTCATTTTCATATTTTTCATATGATACATGTACAAGTTATAGCTCAAATGAAAGCTCTAGCCTGTGCTCATACAGTTCTAGCATTCTTTTTACTGAATTATATTCATATGCCAAACAGTTGTCGAATGAATCACGGTGTTTCCATGGCGCAGAAATGTAAACAATACATTTATGATCAATAAGCAGCCCCAGATAGCACAGACAGCTGTCATCTCTTACCTTATGCTGTGCGCTTCAGGGCCATTCTCCTCTGTTTTTGAGCTGATGTGCATAAGTAATCCTTTTATATGTCTGACGTGCTCCAAACACAGTGAATTATGTTTGATCAAACAAAAGAATAGTGAAATATGAACACAATGATCGCTCCCTGTGGCTTGTACAACACCTCTCATCAGTTGGAATGCAATACCTTTTGCATAGATTATGGTGGAGACATTTTTCTTTTTTCCTATGATTACAGACATGTGCAGGAACCACCAACATTAATAATAGCACGCTAAAGCACACAGAACCTAAAAGGTACACTTTCAAATTTGAGTTTATAAAAAAATACAAAAAGCAACTCTTTATTTAGGTGTTTATTATAACACAGATGACATATACAGTTATTTTAAACACTTTCAATAGTGTTTTATGAAAATTCAAAGGGTTTTCTTTAAAATGATACCAAATTTTTGCATTTACACCTCTTTATGTGGATTTGGGAAGCTTTTAAATTTGGGTAGGCAAAATCCAGGCGGAAATCCCCAAATAGCAGCAGAGTTTACTGATCAGTGGGTAGAACTGAAAAAACATCCCAATCCAGTCCCTCACCGGAAGCTACTTTCTTAACTTAAACTTTAGCCATGGTGAGCATAATCCATCACCCACATGGACCAATTATCCAACCCAACATCCCGATATCTAATCTTCTTTGTTAGAATGCAGATCCGTCGTCTGCATAATAACGTCACGTTCTGCTCTACTTGGCATCGGTTCGGCTACAAACACTCGGAAGCGGCACAGGCGATGAAAGACTGGAAGAAACGCGTTCATTTTCTACAAGGGCATTATTGATTGAGGTTGAAGCCCAAAGACAGTAAGTAATTAAATGGAACAATTGCTGGGTGTAAAATTAGCCTCGGTGTCGTTAGAGCTGGATGAGGAGCAGGGAGGCCTGTCTGCGGTGACTGATGACTGAGGAGCAATTAAAAGACGAGAGGGAGCCGGGTGGAGACGCGTATAGATTTATCTGAGATAATGAACTTCTCACCCTCCATTGATCTGTGGGGACGGGCTGAAGGTTCTGCTCCAGACCCTGAGAGGAAGACGTCGCTGACTGAGAACGACAACAAACTCCCAAACAGCCATTTCGGCTGTGTCGATGAGAAGAAAGTCGCTAGGCTTCCCCTTGGTAAAATGAAAGAAGTGCACTTGATTGAATTGAATGTGCACTTAGTGTACTTCAGATCTTAAAGAGGCTGTTGCAAAGCTAGTAGTAGCTCACAAGATGTGTCCCCTGTTGGAGAAGGACATTTCCTTCATAGACGACATGTATAATCAACAAATCGCATTTAAAATGGACTTCTATAGCAATGGTGTTTATGAACCGTTTAACAGTGGTGGAAAGAGTACTGAAAAATCATACTCAAGTACAAGTGCCATTACTTGCCTAAGAATGTAGTGCAAGTAGAGTAAAAGTATCTGTTGTAAATATTACTCAAAGTATGAGTAAAAAGTAGCCCTTTTAAAAGTACTCATGAGTATTGAGTATTACGCTGTAAAATGCTGGTGGATGTGTGTAAACGTAACATTCTGTAGTGCATGTAGTTATTGCCCAGCAGGCACTCAACGTCATAGGATGTTAATATTAGGTTAGATTTAGGTTGTGATCTCAAGTGACCAAAATTCAATGTCTAGCCAGCGTCTGAGGATAACGTTATTTTGATGTCTAATAACAACGTTAGATGACGTTGATATTTAGTTGATTTTAGGTTGTGTTAGAAAGTGACCAAAATCCAACGTTGAGCCAACATCTTAAACCAACATCATATTGACATCACATACTGATATTTATTCATCAGGTATGGCAACCAAAATCCAACATCTGATAGACGTCATAGTGGTATTGTTCACAACTTCAAGCTGTGGCATCATTTGACGTTGATTTTTGGTTGGTTTTTGGTAGGACATTGACGTTGGTCTGACATTGAGTCCTGACGTCAACCCAATTTTCATTTTAATTTAATTCACCTTTATTTGTATATCGCTTTGACAATGTAAACATAGAAGATCATAGTAAATACCAAACAAAATGCAACGTCCCCACGACATTGGGGTACAACGTCAATCTGACGTCATGTTGATGTCTTGTGCTTGCTGGGTGTTTAAGGCCATTTCGGTCCCCATACAGTAAACATCTGTCATCTTCTCATCAGAGACATGCATCTAAACAGTCTCTGGGTCAATGCGTGTAAAGATTTTGGACATCTTCTTGGACACTGCTTCCAAACAGTTTGCTGTATTTAGAAATCACCCATCTCTTGAAGTAGCTCATTATGATTTACCTTCTATGTGTGATTTGATTGGATGGGAATTACAGGACTGGTTTTTCTAATCCCCGTAGACAAGAGAAAAATAAAGTATTGACTGCAGGTTAAAGGAAAGTAGTGGAGTAAAAGTACAGATACAGCACTAAAAATGTACTCAAGTGAGAGTAAAAGTCTAAAACTACTCACTAAATTACAATTCCTGAGAAAAAGTAAGGAATTACAGTAATTTGAGTATTTGTAAGTAGTTACTTTACACCACTGCCGTTTAATAACCCCAATAGCGGCTATAATCACTGACTGTGTGTCAGAAGTGTCTTGTCTGCCAGAAAGAAATAAAACAGGGTTTGTGTGAAGCTTGTTTGTATTTGTGGTTTAGATCTAGTTGTAGTTTCTGGAATCCATCAGAAAGGAAAAAAAAAAGAACTGAGTCAGAATGGAGCAACTCTTCATCAGAGCACTGAGATCATACAAACGTCTGTCTGCAGCCCACACAGTTCAAGTGCAGCATATTTCAGATGTAAATCGCAGACGGATTAATGCAGGAACATAATGCATAAAGTCATGATACTTTGGCTTAAAGATTGAATTTAGCAGCAGGAAACCATGTGAAACTAGCACAACATGTTGCCTTCTTGTTACACTTCCTATCCGGGATCACTTGGCTAAAAAATGAACATGGTTTTCACAGGCACTTAATTTGGAGAAACGAACAGGAATCATGTAAACGAATTTTGACCCCAGGACGCAAGAAATCAAGATTTATATGTCATCTAAACATTTAATAAATAAGCTTTCCATTGGTGGCATATGGTTTGTGTAACTTAGGAGTGTCAAAACTGGATCCTGGAGGGCCGGTGTCCAGCATAGTTTAGCTCCAACTTCCTTCAAGACACTTGCCTGGAAGTTTTAATTTACTTAGAGTTTGATTAGCTGGTTCAGGTGTGTTTAATTGCCGTTGGTACTAAAATATGCCGGACACCGGCCCTCCCGGACAAAGTTTTGGCACCCCTGGTGTATCCCCACAGGTCCTACAACCAATAGCTAAAACCAGCTATGTCCTGCTTAAACCAGGCTGGTCAAGTTGGTTTTAGCTGGTTATTTTCCAGCCTGACCAGCTAAGACCATTCTGGAAACCAGCCTGGAAGTGGCCAAAACCCTGCTAAAACCAGCCTGGTTGACCAGCTAAAACCAGCCAACCATCCTAGGCTGGTTTAAGCTGGATTTTCAGCAGGGTATTTACAAAAAAAGTGGATTATTCCTTAAATACACTAATAATTTTTGGCATAAAAGACCAATTAAATAATTCTGGCCCATACAATGTGATTTTGGCTGATCCTACAACAACATAAGACTGGATTTGCGGTCCAGGCTCACAGTTATGATTTTAATGAAATCTGAGATCTGAGTCGAGTACAACAATCCAGCATTTAGTTGAACAAATCCAGCGCTGTTGATTTCTAGTAAACCAATTTACTCCACACGCCATACATCATTCATGAAAGCCGTATACATGCAGTGTCAGTTCAGTATGACAGTAGATCTGTACAGCATGATAATGATGCGATCTGTCCGTCATCCTTCACACATTCACACATACACTAGTTAACCTGACCGCCTCTATCTCCCAAACACAAATCCTAAAATAAACCTCAGGTGCCCAGAGCTCTGAGACTTATGAATATTGCAGGTTCCATGGCATTAATTATTAATAGGAACAAGTATGAAGCCTCGGAGAATGTTGAACAAACAAAACAAGCCTCGGAGTATAGGTCAGATACAAAGGAGAGGGGAATTAGCCCTGACAAGCAGGTAAATCTGCGAATAATATCTCTACTAGGCTTACAGTACACACGGCGTTAGCAGTGTAACCAGTTCATGTAGCTACAGGCTCATTTTAACTACAGTCAAACAGTTCTTTTGGGAAATAAGCTAGTTATGCTAAGCTAATCATGATATTTAGAGAAAACCCTGCTGAAAAATCCAGCTTAACCTAGCCTTGGATGGTTGGCTGGTTTTAGCTGGTCGACCAGCCTGGTTTTAGAGGGGTTTTGGCCACTTCCAGGCTGGTTTCCAGCCATTTCCAGCCTGGTTTTATCTTGACAGGCTGGGAAATGACCAGCTAAAACCTGCTTGACCAGCCTAACCAGGCTGGGAGCCCAGCCAAAACCAGCTATGTCCAGCTTAAACCAGGATGGTCAAGCTGGTTTTAGATAGTCATTTTCCAGCCTGACCAGCTAAGACCAGGCTGAAAATGGCCAAAACCCCTCTAAAACCAGGCTGGTCAACCAGCTTAAACCAGCCAACCATCCTAGGCTGGTTTAAGCTGGATTTTTTCAGCAGGAAAGGCTTACTAATCTAAATATTTCACTCAGCAAAACTTTGAAATGGCATACAGTAGTTTTGACACGTTGATGTTACCACAGCACACCCATATGAGAAAAATACTACAGTAATAATACCGTGATTTTGAACTATGCTAAAGTACTTGAATACTTGAATACACTTAATATGTTGTGGTAATGCTGTAGTTGCTTTGATAATACAACAACTATAGCAATATAAACACATGGCCCAATAGAGGAATTACCAATTCACGTCACACATGACGTTGCATGGGTTCAACCGCGCATAGCAGTTGCGAAAAAAGACCGGTTGCAATAGCAAACATGTGTTGTGTGGTAGGATGCCAAATTCGCAAGTCTAAAAAAATAGAAAACCTTAATTTTACCGTACATCACACCGCTTTTGATGCCAACCGCAGACGTCTTTGGCTAACAGCCATCGTAAGAGCTGAATGGAGTGAGGACCTAATTAAAAATGCTGGACTCACTCAATCTTTGCAGTTCTCATTTCATATCAGGTAAGCAGGCTATGCTGAATCATACACATTACTTGATTGCAGCAATGACAGTTCAGCAAAATTTCAGCAAAACAGTTGAATATGGTGAAATAAACTGGGGACACCGAATGCATAGAATGAAATGTAAACATGTAAGTTCACATACCCTGCAGTACAGGTGCAGTTTGCTGTCAGAATACAGTTGTTTTGCTTGTTGATGATTACCCAGGCATTCCCTACTGAAAAAAACAGCTTAAACCAGCCTAGGCTGGTTTGCTAGTTTTAGCTGGTCGACCAGGCTGGTTTAAGAGGGGTTTGGGCCATTTCCAGGCTGGTTTCCAGCCATTTTCAGCCTGGTCTTAGCTGGTCAGGCTGGAAGATGAACAGCTAAAACCAGCTTGACCAACCTAGCCAGACTGGAAGCCCAGCCAAAACCAGCTATGTCCAACTTAAACCAGGCTGGTCAAGCTGGTTTTAGTTGGATTTAGCTGGTCATTTTTCAGCGAAGAAATGGCTGGAAATCAGCCTGGAAATGGCCAAAACCCCTCTAAAACCAGCCTGGTCAACCAGCTAAAACCAGCCAACTAGCCTAGGCTGGTTTAAACTGGATTTCTCAGCAGGGTTGTACATCTCCATCTTCTTTCCTTGTCTTTGGCTAGGCAGAGTCTTGGTTTTTATCACTACATAGTGTTGAATCTGGTAATCATGGAGCATTACTTCTTGCACATGACCACATAGAACTAAATTGCAGGCATCCAAATACGTGTAGGCCTTTAACTTCTCTCCTGTAAATTCACATGGTGTTTCAATGAGATTGTATATTTGGGGCTGGATGCTTGGCCATTTCGTCTTATCCAATATCCATTGGGAGGGAGCTATCGCTAATGGACCTGTCAGACAAACGCCGCTCACTTTAACGTTAATTTTGCCGAATAACTGTGCTTATCACTGGATGACGAGCTGTTATAATACAGTGAAAGCATTGTGTAAATTATATATATATTATATGCAATTAATATAACTTATCTCTAAGACAACAACAAACTTTGTACCGCATCGGATGTCATTCCCTTGCTGTAAATGCTAGCGCATCCTGAATGTTTACAAACAGGTAATTCGTCTATACTGTAGTTTTTACAGGTACAGGGTATACACCATGCCCTCTCAGCTGATTAATTACTCAGAATTTAATTACGCAGAACACCAGGACATCTCTGCATTGGAGAAGTCATGGTGGCGTAGTGGGTAGCACAATTGCCTCACAGCAAGAAGGTTGCTAGTTCGAGCCCCGGTTAGGTCAGTTGGCATTTCTCTGTGGAGTTTGCATGTGCTCACCGTGTTTATGTGAGTTTCCTCTGGGTGCTCCATCATAGTCCAAACACATGCGCTATAGGTGAATTGATTAACTAAACTGGCCGTAGTGTATGAGTGTGAATACAAGAGTGTATGGGTGTTGGGTTGCGGCTGGAAGGGCATCCGTTGCGTAAAACTTATGCTGGATAAGTTGGTGGTTCATTCCGCTGTGGCGACCCCTGATTAATAAAGGGACTAAGCCGAAAAGGAATAAATAAATATCTCTGCACTAATTACTTTAGCTTTAATATTCTGTTCGGGTCACTGTTTCTACTCCATTTTACATCCTGTGTGTGTGCTTGTGTGCTTGTTTTTTGATAGATAGGAAAGTAGCTAGAAACCTGCTAGATGGAAAAGTGCCGTCTCTTATGAATGATTCAGTTCTTTGCATTAAACTGTCCTCTGACATCTGTGACGCCTCAGATGGGAGTCGTATCGGAACGCCACCGCTTTCCCTCTCCCGCGATCACTTTAACACTCTCGTTAAAGTCTTTCCTCGTCTCAGGGGAAGTGACTCCTGTTTTATACTGTCACAGTCGTGCGGCGCCGAGCAGCCAGAGGAAGAAGTTTGCCCCATTATTGCAGTCAGAAATGTGGAGAGCACAGCGTCAGACTCAAGAGCAACTTTGCTTCTGTCATTCTCACATTTCAGGAACTACCGAGCAGCAGGATGGTCTGCTGGTGGACAACTGTTACTGTGACTTTTCATGTCCAGTAAAGTTCTGCTTTCTGGTCTTGATTGGGATTGAATCCAAACTCTCATCAAGGGTTGACTATGATCATGTAGTAAAAGCATTGGGAAAGATTGCTCATATAGATGATCTTTCAAAATGACCCATGTTCACACACATCTGTGAAAACGACTAAATTTCTGATGCGTGTTAGTTTGCAAATAGTTTTACACCCACATTTAGTGGACACTTTTGTCCAAAGTGACAAATAATTGAGGAGGCATTTCGTGATTTCAAGACTCTCGAGCCCAGGGCTCCCTCCCGTTTGCAAGGCGAGAGGGGAGTTTGAGCTTTGGTAGATCTCGAGAACTCTCCTGCTGTAGTAGCTAATGAACAGATAGTGATTGCTCTTAAGAGCTATCTACTTATTAGGAGCATGTCTATGGTGTCAAATTGGATTAGTCAATTAAGTGAAGTTTAATTTTAAACTAATTTCGAGAGGAGCATGTGTTCATGATTGACCCAGCTGGTCCACATTAGCTAATTATGATCCTCCAATCAAAGGATCCCAAATCACTATATATATATCCTCATTTCCTTTCTACAACTATCTTCGTCTGGAAGAAACCCCCCTCCTCCCCTTCTTCCTCCTTTATCCAGAATGGGCGGCACGGTGGCCCAGTGACTAGCACTGTTGCCTCACAGCAAGAATACCAATGGTGTTGGGTCCTCGCTGAGCCATCTGTTATTTCTGTGTGGAGTTTGCATGTTCTCCCCGTGTCCGCGTGGGTTTCCCCCGGGTTCCCCAGTTTCCTCCCACCATCCAAATGTGCTCTATATTATAGATAAAATAAGCCTAACCTTTTTTTATAATATCTTACTCTCAGGAAGTTCGCCTTGGCCTCAGCAGCGGGGGAGTTTGAGATAGACCTGAGTTCAATCTCCACTCCCGCTGCAAAAGGGGGGAGCCCTGGGCTCGAGGATCTCTTGAGCTCAGGGCTCTCTCCCGGGACAGCATGCCAAACAAGCTATGTATTAATCATGAGATAAGTGTGAACTCTTGAAATTAAGTTGCATGTTGAAAGGTGGAAGGAACCTGGGGGGAACCAACATGAGCATGGGGAGTATGTGTAAACTCCGCACAGAAACGTCAGCTGGCTTGGTAAGGACTAGAACCTGCAACGTTCTTGCTGTGAGGCAACAGTGCTAACCAATGAGCCACCATGCAACCCGTCTAGGAAAGGAGGAGCAGGGGTGGAAGGGGGGATTTTCGGATGTCACAGTTTTGCTCCATCCACACTCAGATACAGCATAAGACTTTCCAAATGAAAAAGGCCTTTTTTAAAGTCTCTTTAAAGCCAAAACTGAAATGCATTTGTATAAACGGCCTAAATGTGACCCTGAACCACAACTATAGTCTCTAAAATCAAGATATTAAAGTAAAGATTGTGTTCAACATTTATCAAAACCAAATTTTTGATTAGTAATATTCATTGTTTTAACAACTTCAAAGGTGATTTTCTGAGTATGTTTTGTACTTTTTGTGCCCCCTTAATGCTTTTGCTTTTTAGACTTTGCGCTTAGACCATTAAAAAAGAGCCCATTGTTTTTTCTGGAAAAAAAAAGTGCAACCAAAGCACAACCTGTTTTCTCATTTAATTTCACTGCAATTCCGCAGAAACGTTTTGAAAATAGTCCAATAAACAAAAGCAGTTTGTGGGTATAAACATCTTACTCTCCCTAAAAGCTGCTCTGGGCTGACGTGTGTAAGTGTAGTGGAGCGCAGGGCTGTAACAGGTGTCTTTACTATGATTTTCATTCTGAATAATTAATCTGGCACTTTCACCTAAAAAGGAGCCCCGATCTCATCAATAATGGAGCAGGTTTTCCTGCGTGGCGAGGGGGGTTAATTATTTAAGAGCAATATAAGCTTGCCAAGAGGTTAATAGGACCTTTATACTGGCGTGGGCCCGCAGGCTGCGTGCGGAGAGCGTCTGCTGGATTGATGACGGGATTTTGGCAAGGCAGTGGGAGATTTTAGACCTGAGGCCGGACAAAGGGGCTCCTGGGGGCCGATCGAGAGGAAAAACTGTCCAGCACTCTTTCTTGGTTTTGAGAGATTCACTGAGAACGGATTGTTTATTTGGATGTAAAGTTTGTATTGTTTTAGGAGTACGTTTACTAGAGTATTTATGGATCTGAGGAGACGTTGCATCTATTATATATTTATTAGCCCTTCTGTGGACTTTTAATTATTTTAAATATTAAGTGTATTTATTTTTGAACAGGGCAGCACAGTAGGTAGCACGATCGCCACACAGCAAGAAGGTCGCTGGTACAAGTCCCGGCTGGGTCAGTTGGCATTTCTGTGTGGAGTTTGTACGTTCTCCCTGTGTTTGCGTGGGACAAAGCTAAAGTGTCCTTAGTGTATGTGTGTGAATAAGTGTGTATGGTTGTTTTTCAGTAATGGGTTGCAGCTGGAAGGGCATCCACTGCGTAAAACATATGCTAGATGAGTTGGCGGTTCATTCCGCTGTGGCGACCCCTGATTAATAAAGGGACCAATCCAAAAATAAAAGGAACCAATATTTTTGAACACATTTTTAAACATAATTGTTTTAATAACTAATTTATTTTGTGTTTGCCTTGATCACAGCACACAATGTTTGACGATACACTAAAAAAAATGCTTTCTTGTTTTGATTTATAGTCCAAATATAAACACGTTTTTAGTCAAAAATGAAAAAAAAAAGTTACAAATATTGCAACCCAGTTTCCTTATTGATACATACCCCTATATACATCTTTGGAGATTTTGTAATACATCCCAAGAGGTAAGTTTTTTGCAGTTTTTGTGTGAGAAAGCCATCCACATGGAGGTAAGTGGTCAGCTGGAAGCGCTAAAAGAAACAGAAGTTGGCGGCATCATATCGTCAAGGGGTGCATTTCCCAAACAACGACTTAACTCACGGCTGAACTATCATTGTCATGATCACCAGCGTTCTAGTAGCTGCAGATCGCTACAGGACTACAAATCAGCCATTTATGGACTACATATTCAGTCATGCCACACACACACCAGCTCCAAGTCTCCACTGATTAGACTCCCACAGCTGATGCTGCTTCTGGACTGATTACTGCACTACATAAACACTCACTGTTGCTGAGTCTTGTTATCTCCTAAGTGACACGACACGTAAGGTTCCAGTAGGTCTGCAGTATTTGTGATGATCAGGATGCAGTTCAACAGATGATCCAGCAGAAAAATCCACCTTCCGCCACTTTTCCACATGATTACAACTGGGATCAATAACAAGACTTTTGTCAGGTAGTGTCAGCATTCTGTGTTTGATTATAATGTATTATATGCAAATTGAAATGTAAACATGATTTTAAACAAAAAAAAATTAATAAATAAAATTTTGTCCGTGAATCTGCATTTTCAGAGTCTGAATAACGGCTTCAGCAACATTTATCTGGGCTTCGTTCCACGTCTCTCTGAATAATCCCGTCCTCCATCTTTCATTCCCAAATGACCTACTGATCTCCACCATTCATTATGCAATATACGGAGACAGAATTTAACTATCCATGTCCATTAATATGAACATTACACATTCAACCATCTCATAAATGCTAATTAAATTAAAAGTAGACTATGCTGGGATTATTATTCACTGGGTCGGAGTTTCAAACTTTGGTATTTGAGGTCTGAACGAGTAACATATCCTTTTAAAGGTTGTCAAAAGAAAAACGATGATAAAAATGGTTAATATTTACTTAAATATGAAAGAGATGTCTTAGTATTTAGCATACACTTTATGTGTTTTCAGTTTATTTACAGCTGTAAATGGTATTATGGGATGCTGATCTCTGCTCTGTCGACTTTTGATGTTGAAAATTCAACTGTACAGTTCAACTAAATTTTATTGACTTTTATTGACATTTAAAATAATAGAATGTGTAGGAAATAATACAGAGAGAAATAAGACTGTAAAATGACAGTAAATGTAATAACAGTTTATTACAAGGTTTTTGTAGCGTAATATAAAACACCAGCACAGACAATATATGACTGCAAATTAATAACTATGTTCCTAAAAGTCACTTTTGAACTTTTTTTAAAGTTAAAAGTTTAGGAAGAAAGATATCAAGGTGGCTAAATGCAATTTCAAAGCATAAATAAACAATAAAATATAAAAACTTTCATTCATTCATTTTCTTTTAGGCTTAGTCCCTTTATTGATCTGGGGTCACCACAGCGGAATGAACCGCCAACTTATCCAGCAAGTTTTACGCAGCGGATGTCCTTCCAGCAGCAACCCATCTCTGGGAAAAAAAAATAAAAACATTATTCACAAAATATGGAAAATTGCTAATTTATGGATATTTTTTACAGCATACGCCTACAAATTGTTGATTTTATTAGGAATTGCACCGTTTTTGTGCTAGTTCTCTGAATTGTGCTCACAAAAAGTAAGATTTAAATTAAATGTGCACAGAATTTCAAACATTTATAAGTTAAATAGTTCATTTAATTTTATTAATAGATAAAATGGGGATTTTTGATATTTAGTTGAATTACTCTGCATTTATTAAATACTTTCAACAGCCACAAAATAGAATTTTTTCACATTTTTTTAGGAATAAAATGTTATATAAAATGGACAAAATGGTTATATTACAATCTAAAGTTACAAAGCAGCTAAATACACAAATAAATGTATATGTGTATACACATACACACACACACACACACACACACACTCTAAAAATCATTTAACCAAAGGTTGAGTTAAACATATTTGGTGCCTTGTTGGGTTATTTTTATCCTTTATTAGGTTATTTATTAATAAATCAACTAGTTGAGTTACATATTTGGTGCTTTGATGGATTATTTTTAACCTTTATTTGGTTAATTATTTAATAACTTAACCAGTTATTAAAACTGATTTAATTGACACAAAACAGCTGTATTAATGTGCGCGTAATTTAGTTTTTTGTATTAAAAAGTTTATTTAAGCTACAACAAAATAATATTGTTACTATGTTTTATCAAATTACCTCCCGGTGTCGTGTTTTTTATATCCGTTTCACCATCCGAGACCATCTTTTAGAAGCGTTTGGATGTGGTTAAAGTGTGTTGTACATTGTGAACACTGAGTGAAGCCTGCTGCAGCTGCTGGACAGCCTCTGCAGCACACAGAGCTCCATATTCTGCTCCATCAACACACGATTTTCTGCTTGCACAGTTTATAACTGTCTGCACTTTAATCTGTTTCTTCGTTTTTCGTGATTCTTGATTTATTTTAACAAAAGTGTCTGGAACTAAAATGTAAATAATTATACAATTAATGTTAGTACTAGTAATAGTAGCAATAGTAATACCAGAATTGTATCAAATTTTATCAAAATAACCCAATGCATATTGAAATTTCAATTTAAATAAAGTGTATAAAAATAAACCAAGAAGAAAAAAATGACATTGTCTTCACTGTAAAAAAAAAACGCTGGGTTCCACACAATTTATTTGTGTTGGGACAGCATGAAGAAATTATGTTAACTTATTAGTTTTAACAAATTTAAGTGGATTGAAAAAACAAATAAGTTGTCCCAAAAAGAAACTCAAAATTGTGTTGTTTCAACTCTTTTTAAATGTGTAGTTTGAACAAAACAGCAGACATCATTTTTTGTTTTTTTAAAATCTGCAAAAATTAACAAAAGAAAGAAAGAAAGAAAGAAAGAAAGAAAGAAAGAAAGAAAGAAAGAAAGAAAGAAAGAAAGAAAAGGAAAACACAAATAGGCCCAAAACTAAAAAAGCATATAGAAATATTAGTCACACAAACATAAAAAATAGGAATAACATGTATAAAACTAGTAAACAATAAATCCTATAAACAAACTGTCCCCTTTTGCCCCTAAAAAGCTAAAACCATCACAAAATAGATTTAAGAATATCAAGTTTGCACTGTTGAAATGCAAAATAAAATTCTTTTTGAGGAAATAACATACTTTAAATTAAGCACTGAAAAAAATTGTATTACGTTGTTTAAATAAAACTAAAAGCTGTGTTTTCCTAACAAAACAAGAAAAAAACACAAAACTACAGACATAAAAACTGTATATACACTGAAAATAATGCTGGGTTCCACACAATCGATTTGTGTTGAAACAAAATGAAGAAATTTAATTCATTAACAAATTTAAGTGGGTTGAACATAAAACAATTAAATTTGTTTAAGAAAGTAACTAGTTTGAACAAACAGCAAACGTCATTCTTTCAGTGTAATTAGATTGAATGCAAGTATAAAAGTGTACTGTGATTAATATTTAGCTCAAGAGAAGTAAAACGAACATATTTAGGAAAACACAAACAGCCCAAAACCTATACCAGACACTCAAAAGAGTATTTTAAAAGAATGAAGTGTTAAATAAATCTAAAGAAACGAGATATAAACACCCCCTGTATGATATAAAACTATTAGACAGAAATTCCCGCTGAAAGCAGCTCATAACAGCGAGTTTGCGTTTGTCCAGATATTACAGCTTGACATATTCAATATTGACTATTAGAAATACTCCAGCGCCCCCTACAGATCGATATTTACACCAATACATCTATTTCAAAAATAAAGCTCAGAATTCAGTTTTCTCAGTGTGTTGTTGAGTTTCAGAGCGATTATTTTGTTATTGGAGTTAAAAAGCAAGATTAAAGTTTAAAGGGCGGCGCTTTCCTGAACATTAAAGGCTGTGAATGTTCTGGGCCAGTTTTAGTCGAACACATGTCTGTGGTGTTTACAGTATATACACTGCCAGTGTGTGTGTGTGTGTGTGTGTTGAGATATAAGAGCTAATTACAGCAATATTTCTAAAAGAAACTAAAATCACAAACTTGTATTATTGTAAAAATAGTTTTCCGTATTTTGTGATTCATATTTATTATTATTATTATTATTATTATTATTATTATTATTATTATTATCATTATTATTATTATTAATAGTAGTTGTAGTGGTGGTGGTAGTAGTCGTAGTTGTTATTTATTTAAGCTTTTTTTTTTGCATTCTGTGATTTTAATCTTTCCTTCAACAACTTTTAAAGATGATACTTTTTTTTTTAAATATAATAAAGTGACTTTTACCGATAGTTTGATGTGATGTGATATATGGTTATTGTCTGCTTTGGTGTTGTACATTATGATATAATAATTAACTGCCAGCTCTTTTCCTGTTGGTTACAGACTTAAATCCCTTTATAAATTATTTATTATATCTTTGATTCACCAAAACTTTGGTTGGCTAAAGCCTAGTACTTTGATAAAATTGTATGGTTGAATTTTAATAAATTCGAGAAAAAAAAAAAAAAAAAAAACTATCTCTCGTGAAATATGGAACGTGTTAATTAACGGGTCTTTTTTGTCATTAGTATAATTATACTTTTGTAGGATTTTGGTGTCCGACACAGTGCAGACAATAGGACTAGTTTTACAGTCTGAGCCACAAAATGTCTCGTCTGTGGAGTCTGAAATTAACCTGTTGTTTTTGTTTTTAGAATTGTTTCACAGACCCAGATCGTTGCAACAAACGGTTAAAAAAATGTTTTATCTATTAATAATCTATCACAATAATCTATTTTCAAATGCATGTCAAAATATAAAACAAAAAAAAACATTGCTAATATATGTTTCAAAGTATTTATTTGCAAATACACTTTTGGCTGTTTTTAAATATAGATTACAATAAATAAAATAATAATAAATATATATATATACACACACAAATGAAATATATACAGTTAAAGACAGAATTATTAGCTTTCCTTTTTGATTTATTTTCCTTTTTTAAATATTTTACAAATGATGTTTAACAGATTCAGGAATTTCTCACAGTATTTCCTATAATATAATATATTTATTTTTTTTGACCAATACATGTTTTATTATTTATTATTATTTATTATTATTTAATTATTATTATTATTATTGAGAATTTTCAAAGTTATTTTAAAATATTTGTTGTATTAAAATCTGAGCTGTTGTCAGGTGTGTTAATGAGCGGACGCCGGTGAGGTAAGAAAAAAATCTAAACTCTATTCGTTTTGGAAAGAAAAAGAATGAAAAACTAAAATTGCACAACGTCCAAGTTTACATCTGAAGCGAAGGCTGCACGAGGCCCCCGGGATCTCGCTTATGTTTTGTGTTTTCATAAAGCAATCCCATAATTCTCCGTTCGAGCTGCAGTCCAAGACATATAATCACACAAATTCTCCTTTTCATTTATTAGATGTTTTTATTCTGCAGGCTGGATCCAGATTGTGTGGGCCTTTAGTGAAGTAAGATTATGAAAAACTGTCGTAAAAATAAATTAGCCAATCTAAATAAAACAATTAAACAGAGAATCGACAGTGTTTTTATGCTAAACTACTAAAATATTTATAACTATTTATTGCGATAAAACAGCAACTTGGGGTTTTCTAAACATATTTTAGTGTTTTTGAGTTGATTTTAATTCAGAAATAGAGTAGAAAGGACAAGCGAAGTCTCTTACTAACATATACAATAAACAAATGATTTTCATACTTCAAGTTTTTCCCTTGTTTCAAGTCCAAATATCTAAATAGCTTTAAACCAAGAAGAATTTTCTAGACAAGTGAAACATATTGTCTTGTTTTAAAAAATAATATGCCAAAATGAGGTGAGTTTTTCCTAAAAACAAGCTAAATAATCTGCCAGTGGGGTAAGCAAAACAATCTTATGTCAAAAGGAAAAACAAGATTATTTTATTTACTAACTTATTTCATTGTTGTTTACTTATTTAGTTATTTATTCATTTATTCATTTTTGGCTAAGTCCCTTTGTTAAACTGGGGTCGCCACCGTGGAATGAACCGCCAACTTATCCAGCATATTTTACAATTCCCCTATAGCACATGTTTTTGGACTGTGGGGGAAACCTATATCAACATGGGGAGAACATGCAAACTCCACACAGAAATGCCAACTAATCCAGCCGAAGCTCGAACCAGCAACCTTCTTGCTGTGAGGCGACAGCGCTACCCACCGTGCAGCTCCTTAGTTATTTATTTATTTATATATTTGGTTATTTAAGTGTTTATTTATTTAATCACTTAGTTATTGACTTGTTTATTTACATATTTACTTATATAGTTATTTAATTAGTTATTTACTTAATGTACTCTGACAAGAAAACAGGTCTCCGTAGTATATTAAAAACAGCCTTCCAGATTTCACTTTTCACCAAGGATAAGCACTCTTACACCCAATATAGTGGCCTACAGACCATCCCTCGACCCCTAGAGCACTGTTTAGATCACCTATATGCACTGGTGGATGGCCGCCCTGAATGAGGGATTTAAATCAGAAGCCGAAACACTTTCAGCTCATATTTACTGAACAGCTTGAGTTGTCTGAGGAGAATTAATGTCCACTGAAAGCTTTTACTCCAGAGCCCAACCTTGACCTTAAATATCAGACGAGCCCCTTTAACCTGTGCTGCTAAATCACATGAAGACACCACACTCAACATCATCTGAGCGTCCGAAAGCAGGAGATGGATTTACTGAACAAACAGTGGCATATGGAGTAAGTTAAGGCCAAACACTGCAGGTGAACACAGCAAAAAATACTAATATTCATCATCAAATTCCCCAGTTGACTGATTACATTACCAAAAAAAAAAATAGTTGTGTGAAAAAGTATTTGCCCCCATACTGATTTCCTATTTTTTTAATGTTCGTAGCACTTTAATGTTTCAGATCATCAAAGAAATGTTAATATTAGTCAAAGATAACACAAGTACATACATAATGCAGTTTTCTAAATGTAATTTTTTTTTTCTAAATTCCAAAATTTTGTATCCCGTGTGAAAAAGTGTTTGTTAAAGATAACTCTGGTTTATCACACCTGAGTTTAATTTCTTTAGCCACACCCAGGCCTGATTACAGGTATGACTGTTTACAGGTGTGCCATATCATATTTAAGAAATCACTTAAATATGACCTGCCTGACAAAGTGAAGTAGACCAAAAGATCCTCAAAACTAGGCATCATGCTAAGATCCAAAGCAAATCAAAAACAAATGAGAAAATAACTGAGAAAGGAAATAATTGAGATCTACCTGTTGGGAAAAGCTTAAATAGCCTCCACTTTCGGTTCAGGTCTACCTCAGAATGTTTTTAAAAGATGCATCATAATGGGCGTGGAGCTCCGCAAGCAAATGGCAGGAATGGGCGTGGCCAGCAGGGGAGAAGGAGGGGAGCGAACAACAGTTGTCAGTTGGCTCACAAAATGAGACACAAACCGTGAGGAGACGCTGGGGTTTATAGTTTAAAAAGTTAAAATGTAAAGAAATAAACCGTATTTAAAGCCCTGCTACATTTGTTATTCGTAATTTCATATACAGATAACCACAATTTATATCATTATAAAGATAATCGTGTTCATATAAACACTACAAATGAGGACTTTTCCCTCAATCCCCGGGTCTGAATGCAGACTCAGTGCAGCGGGTCTCTTGCCCTGTCTATTTTAACCATTAGCCCTGTTGGTAATCTAGAAGATTTAGGTGAACACAGCAGCACGACGATGTGTCTAAATGTAAACGAACTCCGCCATTCTTCAATTCTCGTCCTGCTCTCCCTACAAAAATGCTTGCTGCACACAAACAGCTTTGCTGTATCGGCCCTGAAAGCATCGCAGGGAAAAACATGCAACAAACCCTGTGGATCATGGAAACAAACACATACGAGCCTTTATGAATAGCTAAATACTGTAAACCGTGGGTCCGTGGACGCGGTCTCACCCAGTCATCAACATAGGGTCTCACAGCTTGGCACTGCCAGGTCTGCTTTGCCTTCGGAAAGCACACACAGTCATGAATAATTAAGAAGCAGTCTCTTCTCATAGGATAAGAAAACTCAATGAGAAACCGACGCGTCCATCTTTGCACTTGCAGTTTTGCGCTACGCCGCCGATTTTGATCCCGCCCCCAAAATCATTTTAAACCCTGAAGCTAAAAATAGCTGACAAAAGCTCAAGATTATCCAGTTTTCCCAACATGCTAACATTGTCTTAACCGATGCTCAACACACAAATCTATTAACATCTCAAAAAAAAGTACTTGAGGGTTTTGTGAACCTTTAATCTCAACTAGCGGGTTGGTGAGTATAGCTCCTCCCCTTTAAAAACAACAGCCAATAGCGTTTTGTTTTTATTACCGCTCTGCCAACGAGAGTGATTGAGCTCAAGAGCATCAAATGAAAAGCAAATGAGAAGAAAGGGGGCGGAGCTTGTCTGCCACTAGAGAGCATCTGATTGGCTAGAAGATTTAAAGGGGAAACTGAATGAGGTGACATAAATAAAACCATTGATCCATTTAGGCGGACGTGACAAACTGCAAGCTTTACAAGTTTAAATCGGTTTTATATCTTCTAAACGCAAATAACGTCAGTGTTTTGGAGCACAGCTAATAGATATCGCTAAGACTAACAGTCTGAATCTAACCTGGGATGAGATGTTAGCAGGACTTGCTCTCGCTATGGGCTTGTTTCAGCGTGTAACGACTGATGGTCTAGAAAATGGCAGATGGCAGGAAACTCATATATTTCTATTATCTTTGTAGAGTTGCTCGACCTCAACCTTTCCACTGCGATTACAGAGAGCCAGCAGGTCTCCGTGTGCCAGGCAGAATTCACACGAATGTGGAATTAATCCAGATGGCCAGATATGTCCTCCAGTAAAAACAAGGTAATCTAGCGAAGACGCGGCGTCCGATTACAGGCTGGTGTGAGACGGCAAGCTCTGTAATGGTGTCAGGTAAGCCTGCGGCGTTTCTGTTGGCACGCAAAACCAGACCCAGAACTCACTGAAGGCATTACAGACGAAACGATGTAGCAAATGAAAAATGTCATTACTTTATAAACTATTTCCTCACGTTTGGGGAAGGGGTGGTCGGGGGTTATAATGTGGGCCATTGTATGGGACTCTTTTAAGGTTTCGTTTGAGGCAATAGTGGATTTACAATAAGTTCTCTAGAGTGTTTTGAATCTTTCTTTCAGTAGAAATCAGGTTACTTTTGTTGTGTTTAATGGATTGTTTGGGGTTGTCTGTATAGTGAAAGTGAGTGACCTCCAGTGTTTGTTGGTTTGGACATTTATTTTCCTTCGGTTTAGTCCCTTTAATCATCAAGAGTCGCCACAGTGGAATGAACCCCCAACTACTTCAGCATATGTTTTACACAGCAGATGCCCTTCCAGCTGCAACCCTGTACAGGGAAACACCCATATACACCCGCACGCCAACACAGGGAAAACATGCAAACTCCAAACAGAAATGCCTAGAGCAATGAAAAGTCAATGGGGTCCAATGTTTAGTTTTGTTTTGTCTGTACAATAAAAGTCAATGGGTCCAGTTTATTTGTTTTGTCTATGCAATGAATTGTCAATGGGGTCCAATATTTAGTTTTGTTTTGTCTATAAAATTAATGTCAATGGGGCTCAATATTTTTTTCTTTGTCTGTACAATAAAAGTCCATGGGGTCCAATTTTGTTTGTTTTGTACTTTGTCTTTACAACGAACATCACTGGAGTCCAATATTTTG